>NC_059347.1:60750000-60757500 GCF_019703515.2 Myxocyprinus asiaticus
AAGACTTTTGACTTCTAAGAGTTTTATGTGTAAAACAATCTCTTCTCCCTCAGGGGCCCTATCCAAACCCATAAATGGCCACAGTAACTCCTGCCCAAAACAAGGCTCAGCAAATTACCCATCTCTTAAGTCCTGAAAAGTGGTAATCTGATACATTAAGACTCTGCGGGATTTAAAGGAGATTGAGGGACTAAAGCGCTCCGTTTCCGTCAGGACAATCTGATTAAAGCCTCCACTAACACCGTCAGGTATTAACATCCCAAGAGATGAAGCAGAGTTAGATAATAAAAGACAAAAAGTGCTGATTTACATTCAGTCAGCTTTTAAACAGTTCAGATGAAGTCGTGTGTGTGTGTGTGTGTGTGTGTGTGTGTGTGTGTGTTTGGACGGTTTGCCTCAATGGTTGTAATGTTAAATGGCCCGTGCCCCTTCGAGCGAATCGAGCAGAAAGAGCTCAGATTGAGGAGCGTGCCGTTAATGCTGGTTTAACACGTCAAAAGACTCTCTTCTGTATACAAACACACACTTGACCAACACTGTCACCTGAACTTAAGGGCTTAAACAGCAAACCCCCGAGGCATCGGCTTTAAACTGTACATGGGTCTTTCTATAAAACGGTGACTGCTTGTGTACCTTATTAACATACTGCTTAACATAATTGCATTTTAAGCATATTAACATGTGGCATTTTTCTAAAACTATGCACAAAATCAAGTCACTTCCATTTTAAATGTCATAGGGATGGCTTTTCATCCAAAGATTACCCTCACAAAGAGCAATTTCTAGCTGATTTAACTATAAAGTTTCCAGGTCTAGTAATCACAGTTTTACAACTCCTGAACATTCCCAGGTTTTCCATGTTTGGAAAATTTTACAGCAATGTATGTTAAAGGGATAGTTCACTTCATCGTTCCAAACCCGTATGACTTTCTTTTTTCGGTGGAACACAAAATGAGATGTTTAGGAGAACGTCCGCCTCATTCACTGTCACTGTATCTTTTTTTCTATACAATGAAAGTGAATGGTGACTGAGACTGAACATTTTTTTTATTTATTTTTTTTATCCCCTTTTCTCCCCAATTTGGAATGCCCAATTCCCACTACTCAGTAGGTCCTCGTGGTGGCGCGGTTACTCGCCTCAATCCGGGTGGTGGAGGACAAGTCTCAGTTGCCTCCACTTCTGAGACCGTCAATCCGTGCATCTTATCATGTGACTCGTTGCGCATGATACCTCGGAGACTCACAGCATGTGGAGGCTCATGCTACTCTCCATGATCCACGCACAACTTTCCACACGCCCCATTGAGAGTGAGAACCACTAATCACGACCTCGAGGAGGTTACCCCATGTGACTCTACCCTCCCTAGCAACCGGGCCAATTTGGTTGCTTAGGAGACCTGACTGGAGTCACTCAGCACGCCCTGGATTTGAACTCTTTTCGACTCCAGGAGTGGTAGTCAGAGACTGAACTTTCTAACATCTCCTTTTGTGTTCCACGATACGAGTTTGGAACAACATGAGGGTGAGTAAATAATGATAGAATTTCCATATTGGGAGAACTGTCCCTTTAAAAGCACCTGTTTCGTACACTGAAAATCTTTGAAATGTATAAAAAAATATTATTTTTTAAAAAATATTTTGCAATTTTTGCACAGTTTTTGTAAGTAAATCCTAATGATATAAAATTAAGGAAAATCTACTTAACTTCATGACATAGTATTGATTAAAGTGAGTGAGTAAATTTAACTTTAACATTTTAGTAAATACAGTAACTTTTACTTACAATATGATGCTATGGTTCTTAAATTAGCGTAGTCAAATTTAAATGAACATATTATTAGAACATGTCACATTTTCAATTTTCCTTACAAACACGTTTAATTGTGCACCACGTGACATACGGAAGCCTCCCATAGACAAGCTTAATGCATGCTTAATAGACTGCTTATGAGACAACATCACCTTTCTTTACTGCCGATTAAAACAAGATATTGAGCTGTGCACGCAGATCTCAACACTCGGTGCACAAAACACGATGACGATCAAAAGATATTTTTCTGATCATGAATAGGTAATTTGGAGTAGACAATGTACTTCAGACTTCACAAATCAAGAAGTTGCCAAATGTAACAACAAACTTAACAATAAAAACAGTGAAAATAAACTTGCAAACAGTGAAACCATGAAAGTTCATGAATTATTCAAGCCAGGTGCATGCTGGGAATACCAGCTTCAAAAAGTAAAATGTACTTATTTTGTTTACCAGTTAAATTTACTCAAATGAGCAAATAAATATGACAAGGTTTTGTGATTTAGCATTGACACACGATGACACATTGTAAAGGTAACAAACAATCATGAATAAATATTTCATTATAAGCTAGAGCGTTCATTTATACATGTTTGCATAATCGTGAGTTCCTTGAACTTCTTTGGCTTAAAAATCTATTGCCGGGGGACAGAGGAGCCCGGCCGCCTTAAAGCGGAGGAACGGCCGCTGACCGCGAGGGGAGGAGGGGTTCCTGGCCGACCACCTAGAGAAGGAGAACCGTAGCCAGGGATGGAGGAAACCCCCACCGGCCGCTAAAACGCGGCGGGGTCAAGAGAGGCCCGCCGACCGCGAGGGGCTCCTGGCCAACCGCCTGGAGCGGGAGAACCACTGCCAGGGGCGGGGGAGACCCCTACCGTCCACCGAATACGCAGCGGGGCATTTCGTCCGCCAGGGGCTGGAGGACTCCCTTCGAGAACCGGCGAGTACTTTTTTTCCTCTCTCCTCTCTCTCTCCCACTGTCGCTCCATGTTGGCCTTTCCCTCTCGTTTTTTTGTTGTTGTTTTTTCCCTCCCCTTGTCACCCTTCCAGGTCCGAAGAAGTGGGGATGACCTGCCGCAGGGGGAGGGATGTACGTCATGCCGGGGGCTCCCCGGCCTGGAGGAAAGGAGGGAGGAGTGTGGCAGGGAGGAGGGCAGGGCCGGGTCATGATGCTGCACACCCGGCCCCTAATCAGGCTAATCAAGTCCTCGAGAGGGATAAAGGCGACCCGAGGCAGCAGTTCGAGAGAGAGAGTTACAGGCAGCTGCCCTGCATGTGTTTATGTTAGTGTCTTTTTGTTTTATTAAAAGATTATTTATATTGTCAAGCCGGTTCTTGCCGCCTCCTTTCCATTTTACCTTGTTACACAAACTTAAACGATCAAGTACAGAACTGAGGTTGAGGGAATACCCATAAGCCCTTGCGCTTGAATAATTGAAGCATGTTTTGGTTGGTCGAAAGGAACTTATTGGGGCATTTAATTAGTTGTTATTAAGAATTCATAGAGATTTTAGATCTTTTTAGTATTATTGATGTAATTAGTTGTTTTGTAATTAGTTGTGATGTTGGATCTTGTTCAGTCAATGTAATTTTTCCTTGCACATGTGAATGTGCATAGCTGAAGTGCAGCTTTATTTCACTTCTTTGGGGAATATATTGTTTAATGACCCCAGAATTAAAGGAGCAATTTGTAACATTGACATCAAGCGTTTAAAATGGGTACTGCAGTCCAAATTCTAAATATTGGAGAGAGTCTCCCCCACCACCTCCTTCCCAGACTCGAAGCTCACGCGGGTCGCCAGGTTGAGGTCACGCAACAGGAACGAGCAAACTGACAATGGCAAGCGACGAGCCTTACACTGTAAGTTGATCAGCTAATGTAGACGTTTGCAATGTTTTTATTCTTTGCAAATTATAAACCAGCTCATGTGGATTTTTTATAACTCTGTCAATGTTAGCTAGATGTATTGCTGTCTTCCATGGCTGCAGTGTGCTGTGTTTGCCCGCTAACTTGTTTCAAATCTGGCAACCCGGGGTGTCCAAATACTATTGGGAAATGGGCAGTGGGCGGGATCACACAGGCCAAAACACAAACGGAATTTCCGGCCCGGAACGGACATTTCAAAGTAGAATATACTGACTGTAGCATTGTTTTCGGAGAAGCCAGTATTTCAACTTAGCATGTTTCCTAAATCTCTAATAACATATGATCATTTTATGCTTTACTGTAGTACAGTTAATATAGTACATATTGCACCTTTAAGTAGAAACAATAATATTTAAGGTTTTTTGAAACAATGTGCTATTAGTTGTTAAACCGAATTCGTGTGACACCTTTTTAAGTAAATAACATTGAATGAACTGATACATTTGTATATATCTAACAAAGGTTTTCTAGTTATGCTGACATAAAATGACCATAAGTTGAATTTACTTAAAAAGTGTGATGCAAAAATGCTACAAATAAATTTTAAGTAAATCCAACACATAATTTTTATTTCATCTTTTATGCTATATTTAATTCACAAAATATTTTTTAAATGCATGAGAAATCAAGAGCTGGTGAAATTCCCAGACGAGACGGTTCTAGACAGATCACGTCTAACATTGGTTACAACATTGCACAACAACCATTTCCACCCTGTGTGACACTCATCAGCTCTCAGTTCACTTTCTTCCATTGGACTGTGTCACGTAAACACAACCTGTCACTGTCCGAGACTTTATTGAACGTCCTAAATGCTCACGTCCAAATTCTCCTCAGAAGAATATGTCTGATCTTCTGAACCAGCGGCAGAATAAAAAGACATTCTGTATTTTCCAATTCCTACCTGCCACTCTGCTGTGAAGTCGGAGGCAGTGGCGGAAGTCAATTTGCCAATCAGAGCATTGCTGTCACAGCTCAGACAGGGTCCCGAACCCGAGCACAGACCCCCAGAGCGCTACTTTTAAAGTGTCCAGGAAAACACAGATGAAATTGAAATACTTTTTCGTTTGAATGCATCACATGGGCAGCAGGTTGGAAGAGGGAGGTTTGCTTACGTTCAGAGAATGTTTGATAAAGGGGAGGAAAGGCTTTTGCTCGAACAGTTGGACAAACACAAAAAAATGGGGAAATTTACAAACTCAATGGACATTTCAAGCATCAGCAATGATCATTTGAATTGAAGATTCTCTGTGTAATGTCTGAGCCAATAGCAGCACTAAATGGAATTGCAAACATGCTTCCAACACATTCCTACCACCCCTTCTGCCATTGGTCAGGCAAAGACATAGTCCCGCCCCCAACTCATGAGTCAGAGATTGACAAGTCAGGGCTCTCAAACAATGAATGCTCAACTGATCTGAAAAATGTTTTTAAAAATGATTTTTAGGGTGTTTTACACACGCATCCTCTTTAAAAGAACCAATCTCAAACCTTTTGAAGTGGACCAGAAGTGAAAATAGTTCAAAAGAATCCAGTTCACTTTGCATTCACACTGTCACTGCCTTAAAAGTGGAGTCAAATTTAATTTTAGACTCAGTCTACATTCCAATCACTTTTTGAATTCACTTTGTGTCTTTAGTACCTGAACTACACTCAAAATAATATTTCAGTCTGCATTAAAGATTTCAACTGTATGTTTAATTTCCATCCAACTGAATCAAGTAATCTTCAAACTGTGTACATATTATGACTTCAGAACCAATGGGAAATATTTAATACAAATTATTTAGGAGTATGAATTTAGTAAGCCAAATTCATATTTTAAACAATGCAATATGGTTAATGGCAATGCAAAACAAATTTTACTTTGGCATTAATTGAAGTCATATAAATTAATTTCAAGGTAGAATTGTGTAAACTTTAACAATATTAAATTAATAAAACATATTACTGTATGTGTACTTTTTTTTATTTTTTTATTATTTTGTTGAAGATTACTCAAATCGATTTAAAGGAAATTTGTAATGAAATTAAAATGATTTTTTTTTTTTTTTTGTTAAATATGAAAATGAATATAAAAAAAAAATGATGGACCCACTTTATATTAACGACTATGTACTTGATACAATGCAATTATTATGTATATACATGATGTTGCGTTGTAATTACATTTAAGTACTTGCATTTAATTACATTTGTAGTTAAACTGTTAAATTTACACTAACGCAACCCTTACCCCAAAATCTAACCCTAACCTAACCCTAACCAAACCCTTACCCCAAAACCTAACCCTAACCCAACCCTTACCCCAAAACCTAACCCTAACCCAACCCTTACCCCAAAACCTAACACTAACCCCTAATCCTAAAACAACCCTTACCCCAAAACCTAACTCTAACCCCTAATCCTAAAACAACCCTTACCCCAAAACCTAACTCTAACCCCTAATCCTAAAACAACCCTTACCCCAAAACCTAACTCTAACCCCTAATCCTAAAACAACCCTTACCCCAAAACCTAACTCTAACCCCTAATCCTAAAACAACCCTTACCCCAAAACCTAACTCTAACCCATAATCATAACCCTAAACCTAACCCCAAAACCTAACTCAAACCCATAATCCTAACCCAACCCTTGCCCCAAAACCTAACTCTAACCCCTAATCCTAAAACAACCCTTACCCCAAAACCTAACTCTAACCCATAATCATAACCCTAAACCTAACCCCAAAACCTAACTCAAACCCCTAATCCTAACCCAACCCTTACCCCAAAACCTAACTCTAAACCCTAATCCTAATCCTAACCCTTACCCCAAAACCTAACTCTTACCCCTAATCCTAAAACAACCCTTACTCCAAAACCTAACACTAAACCCTAATCCTAATCCTAACCCTTACCCCAAAACCTAACTCTAAACCCTAATCCTAAAAAAACTCTTACCCCAAAACCTAACTCTAAACCCTAATCCTAAAAAAACTCTTACCCCAAAACCTAACTCTAAACCCTAATCCTAATCCTAACCCTTACCCCAAAACATAACTCCAATCTCTAAACCTAACCCAACCCAACCCTTACCCCAAAACCTAACTCTTACCCCTAATCCTAACACAACCCTTACCCCAAAACCTAACTCTTACCCCTAATCCTAAAACAACCCTTACCCCAAAACCTAACTCTAAACCCTAATCCTAATCCTAACCCTTACCCCAAAACCTAACTCTAAACCCTAATCCTAATCCTAACCCTTACCCCAAAACCTAACTCTTACCCCTAATCCTAACCCAACCCTTAGCCCAAAACCTAAATCTAGCCCCTAATCCTAACCCAAACCTTACTCCAAAACCTAACTCTTACCCCTAATCCTAAAACAACCCTTACCCCAAAACCTAACTCTAACCCCTAATCCTAACCCAACCCTTACCCCAAAACATAACTCTAATCTCTAAACCTAACCCAACCCTTACCCCAAAACCTAACTCTTACCCCTAATCCTAAAACAACCCTTACCCCAAAACCTAACTCTTACCCCTAATCCTAAAACAACCCTTACCCCAAAACCTAACTCTAAACCCTAATCCTAATCCTAACCCTTACCCCAAAACATAACTCTAACCCCTAATCCTAACCCAACCCTTACCCCAAAACCTAACTCTAAACCCTAATCCTAATCCTAACCCTTACCCCAAAACCTAACTCTTACCCCTAATCCTAAAACAACCCTTACTCCAAAACCTAACTCTAACCCCTAATCCTAACCCAA
>NC_059347.1:60760000-60850000 GCF_019703515.2 Myxocyprinus asiaticus
TGTAAATGCAAGCGTTAACTGTAGGAGAATATTAAATGACATTAAATACAGAGTTTGAACTTTCATGTTCTGCTCACCCGATCTCATTGAGGTAAGAGAAGATCTCCAGTGGTGTGTTTTTGGATTTTCCCTCTTTAACGTGAGTCACTTTCACTGGCACGCCTGTAAATATGAACATGTATCCGTTTCATCAGCAATAATTCTGAAACATCCTTTTAAACTCACAGACGAAATGTCAATGTTAACGGAAGTGAAACTGCACATGATTCCACATCTCTAACATCTCTTTGTGCGATTAGAAAGTTACAGATAAAATGTTAAAACTGTTTTATCAATTCATAAAAGCCAGTAAAGTAGAAAAACTGTAGTTAATCATCCGAAACATGAAATGTAGAATAATTATTATATAAATGCATAGGTTTCACATATTTGATGCATAGCAGAGGGATCTAGTCAACATGTCTTTAACATAACCCTATTCAAAAAAATATAATCCTCACAGAATGAGTACGGGTGTCCTATTTCAATCTTAATTTGGTGCCAATCGCTATAATGTGGTTCTCGCTCTCGGTGGGGCGCGTGGTGAGTTGTGCGTGGATGCCGCGGAGAACAGCATGAAGCCTCCATATGCGCTATGTCTCCGCGGTTATGCACTCAACAAGCCACGTGATAAGATGCGTGGATTGACGGTCTCAGACGCGGAGGCAACTGAGATTCGTCCTCCGCCACCCAGATTGAGGCGAGTCACTACACCACCACGAGGACCAAGAGCGCACTGGGAATTGGGCATTCCAAATTGGGGAGAAAAAATGTGATGTCTTTGTCCCTTGAACATTTACGGCTAGTTGTCAAACTCATTAAAAACAACAGTGCGAGGCGCTTCAGTCATAGTGATTTTAACGTGAATAATGACCGAAACAGAATGTCATTTTAAAAATGTGGACGATGTTGTTCGGTGGCTGAACGCTCCCTGGATGCCTGGAACTAACTAAAGTGTTTAGATTCCTTTGTTATTTTTTCTGCCTCCTTGGAATAGTCTAGAACAGTCATTGGGAATTATGCTTTCTTTTTATTCTTTTTATCCCCTTTTCTCCCCAATTTGGAATGCCCAATTCCCACTACTTAGTAGGTCCTCGTGGTGGTGCGGTTACTCACCTCAATCCGGGTGGCGGAGGACAAGTCTCAGTTGCCTCCGCTTCTGAGACCGTCAATCCGTGCATCTTATCACGTGACTCATTGTGCATGACACCTCGGAGACTCATAGTATATTGAGGCTCATGCTGCTCTCCACGATCCACGCACAACTTACCACACGCCCCATTGAGAGCGAGAACCACTAATCACAACCACGAGGAGGTTACCCCATGTGACTCTACCCTCCCTAGCAACCGGGCCAATTTGGTTGCTTAGGAGACCTGGCTGGAGTCACTCAGCACGCCCTGGATTCGAACTCGCGACTCCAGGGGTGGTAGTCAGCGTCAATACTCGCTGAGCTACCCTGGCCCCGAGAATTATGCTTTCTAAATTAACTAGTTTTTGTTTTATGTTGGAATCCTAACCCTAACCTCATTTCCAACATTGCTTCATAATTTCTTCCCTAACAAACTTTGTGAAATGTTTTGCTTGAAAAGTCTTTGTGCACTGATCTGATGGAGCAAATCTAATTCAAGGATATTCACATATTTTTAAGTGTGACTTAAGTAATGCGATATGTTCTGGTGTCACTGTAGACCTAAAATGGAAAAAGTCATTTTAATAAAATCGGTCTACTTTTCCTCCACCCGTTTGCTCTGCCCTCCACGTAAACACCCATAAATAAATCATTGTCAGTAGTCGACTTATTCATAGTGTGAAATGATCTGCTCACAGGCCAGAGGTGGGAGAGAATGGATTGGGAAGGAGGGGGAGCAGAAGAAAAGAAAAGGGATGGAGAGACTTTCGAAGCAGTAAGAAAAGATTCTGATGGGTCTCTCTCTCCATGCACGGGTCTCATTAGCATTTAGTACACTTGCAGTTGCCAATCATTGCACGAAAGCCTCGTTCCCGCTCACCCTTTCACAGTGGTAAATGTAAAGCCCTTTTGGAATGGCATGTTAAAGGACTTGTTAAAGGAATGCTTCAGGTTCAATACTCAATTGACAGCAATTGTTGCATAATTTCGATAAAAATAAAAGCAGAAATTGCAGTTATAGTAAGTCAATGGCAGTGAATGGGGCCAATTCATCAGCATATAAATTTGGAAGAATCATCGTGCAGTTCTTGTCCATGCAATGGCAGTTCATAGTGACCACGACTATCAAGCTCTGAAAAGGACAAAAAAGCACCACAAAAGTGTCCATGCAACTTGAGTTCAATATTCCAATCTTTCTGAAGTTAAACGATAACTTTGTGTGAGGAAAAGATCCAAGTCGTTATGCACTGAAAAGCTTTCTTAAATCAAAAATTATGCTCATGTTTGACATCAATGGCATCAAAACTGCCATTGAGGAAGATTATCAGTGAATAACAGCTTAACTTTGGGTCTGTTCCTCACACAGAGTTATTGTACGATTTCAGAAGACTCAGAATATAGCATATCATTCATATGGACTATGTTTATGATACTTCCATGGTATTTTTTTGCCCTTATTAAGGGGTATTTTTCCTTTTCAATGATGAGCTGTTATTGTACGGAAAAGGTCATCATGAACATTCTGCTTAACATCTAGCTTTGCAGCTACAAACTACTCATAACTTAAAGTAGGTGAACTACAGTTAAGTTACTCTTTAAAAAACAGCTAGCTACACTTTAACTACACTGAAGCTATTTAAAGAAGAAAATATTTTGACAAATAGTAAAATCAGGTGATATTATTTAATTCCACAATCAAAAATATCACCTGATAGTTATTTAATTAGGGTGACAATCACTTATGAAAAATAACCATGGATTTACTATAGTAAAACCATAGTAACCACATAATTAAACATGGTTTAGTAAGGGTATAACAGTTAGGATGGCAACATTTAATTGAACATAAATGCATAATTAATATACAGTAGAAAGCACCATATTTTATATAACTGAATAGAAATATAGTGATAAAAAGCAGCAATTAACTAAATATTTTGCTTTGGAAAAGAAGGCAAAGTCCCTTTAAGGCTGAAGTGAATCAGTGAATCATTTATGTGAACAAGTTTGTTTACATGAACTGTCCGAAAGAACTGATTCACTTAAATGATTCGGTTTTCCCAGTGCAATAAATGAGAGCACGATTCAGCTGAGCGTTTTGTTCTGGAAAAGCGACACTATTGTGAAAATAGCTGAGCGACTGTCACGCTACTGAAACATGTAGTTTAGTTAGTAGCGTCGCTACTTTTAGTTAACTAATCCCCAACACTGCAGGATTGGAATGGCATGAGAGTGAGTAAATAATGACAGAACTTTCATTTTGGGTTAACTATTCCTTTTGACATTTATTTTCAGACAAGGGGTTTTGTCAAACGCTCCATTCCCATATCTAAAGTCCCGGGGCCACAGGGCACCCAAAAGAGCAGGGGCCGGCCCCGCTAACAAAGAGCCTGATCCTTTCAAATAGTTAATAATTAGATTAAAAGTTCAAATAAATTAAACACTGCGTGAACTGCGAGTCTCCCGGCCACTTCTCCGTCTCTCTCTCAGTCGATCCGGGTGGACGGCATTCACCGCGCTCTTTCTATTCGCTCCTCGCCTTAGAAAAGCAACAATAGCATAGAAGACACAGTTGTAGGAAAAATTAATGCTTTACATTTTTGCACTCTTTCCCCTTTTCTGCCCTGTTCCCTTTTGAGGGCGCAAGAGAAGACATGGCAAAGAAACGGGGGGTTAAAATGACAAAAGGAAAAAGGTTTCTTTTTTTTATCAATGAGAGAGTGCTGAGAAAGTGAAATGAAGAAAAGACGGAAGAGAATAAAAAAGATAAACCAGGTCTTTACAGGAGTGGGGCGACGGCAGGGGGGTTTCTATTGTGAGAATCAGTGAACCAGCTTTTCTCATGAACACTAAATGGACGTGCTCAAATAACTATGAATACTGATGGCCAATCAAACAGGATCATAGAACACAATGACATCGCTGTGTGATAAAATCACATTACTTGTTCAGCCGGAGTCCCACACACAACTATTGAGATTCTAATTTCAAAAATATGGGAAAGATGTCTTGGGAATCTTTCAGTGACAGTGACGTATTGTTTAAATGCTTAGAAATCATTCAAAGCACAGGACATATTTTATATATGCATACTACATAAACTGACCGACTTAAGCAATGGTCAAGAACTAGACTGGAATAGTACTTACAGTATATACTACTAGGGATGGGAATTGTAAGGAATTGAACGATTCCGGTATCAGGTTCTGATTCCCATTCTTCTTATTGATTCTGGTTATTTAACAAGTCATTTTAGTCCTTTTGAGGAAGAAATATTTGTAAGTAATGCATTTAATTCTTTCTAAAATTGCATTTACTGCCCTCAGCAGCCTGTTTCTAAATGACGACATCATTTCATACATTTCATTTGATCATTTCCGACTTTTCATTTAAAGGAATATTCCGGGTTCAATACAAGTTAAGCTCAATCGACAGCATTTGTGGCATAATGTTGATTACCACAAAAATGTATTTCGATTCATCCCTCCTTTTCTTTAAAAAAAAAAAAAAAAAAAAAAAAAAAAGCAAAAATCGAGATTACAGTTGTTACGAATTGCATCAGGAATGAGGACCCAAAGGCAAAACACTCTCAAGGGAGAAAACAACAAAGAACTTAAAACTGAAAAACAAATTACAAACCGGACTGGAGGTGGAGCAACAAAACACCGACTGAACATGAGAACAAAACAATCTGACAATACAAGAGGAAAAGGAGCACAATATATACAGGTAAGGCACATGAGGAACAGGTGAAGACAATTAACATAACAAGGACTAAAGAGGGAGTGTGATGAGGGTAATGAGGAGGCGGAGTCAGGGAAGCACATGGCAGACAAACACAAAGCCATGTGCTAACAGACAAGACTAAAACGGACACAAGTGCACACAGTGATGAAGGACCGAACACAGGCATGTGCACTCACACAACACACAAGACTAAAACAGACACAAGTGCAGACGTTGATGAAGGACCGAACACAGCCATGTGCACTCACACAACACACAAGACTAAAACAGACACAAGTGCAGACGGTGATGAAGGACCGAACACAGCCATGTGCACTCACACAACACACAAGACTAAAACAGACACAAGTGCAGACGGTGATGAAGGACCGAACACAGCCATGTGCACTAACACAACACACAAGACTAAAACAGACACAAGTGCACACGGTGATGAAGGACCGAACACAGCCATGTGCACTCACACAACACACAAGACTAAAACAGACACAAGTGCAGACGGTGATGAAGGACTGAACACAGCCATGTGCACTAACACAACACACAAGACTAAAACAGACACAAGTGCACACGGTGATGAAGGACCGAACACAGCCATGTGCACTAACACAACACACAAGACTAAAACAGACACAAGTGCACACGGTAATGAAGGACCGAACACAGCCATGTGCACTAACACAACACACAAGACTAAAACAGACACAAGTGCACATGGTGATGAAGGACCGAACACAGCCATGTGCACTCACACAACACACAAGACTAAAACAGACACAAGTGCAGACGGTGATGAAGGACCGAACACAGCCATGTGCACTCACACAACACACAAGACTAAAACAGACACAAGTGCAGACGGTGATGAAGGACCGAACACAGCCATGTGCACTAACACAACACACAAGACTAAAACAGACACAAGTGCACACGGTGATGAAGGACCGAACACAGCCATGTGCACTCACACAACACACAAGACTAAAACAGACACAAGTGCAGACGGTGATGAAGGACCGAACACAGCCATGTGCACTCACACAACACACAAGACTAAAACAGACACAAGTGCACACGGTGATGAAGGACCGAACACAGCCATGTGCACTCACACAACACACAAGTCTAAAACAGACACAAGTGCAGACGGTGATGAAGGACAGAACACAGTCATGCGCACTCACACAACACACAAGACTAAAACAGACACAAGTGCAGACGGTGATGAAGGACCGAACACAGCCATGTGCACTCACACAACACACAAGACTAAAACAGACACAAGTGCACACGGTGATGAAGGACCGAACACAGCCATGTGCACTCACACAACAAACAAGACTAAAACAGACACAAGTGCAGACGGTGATGAAGGACCGAACACAGCCATGTGCACTCACACAACACACAAGTCTAAAACAGACACAAGTGCACACGGTGATGAAGGACCGAACACAGCCATGTGCACTCACACAACACACAAGACTAAAACAGACACAAGTGCACACGGTGATGAAGGACCGAACACAGCCATGTGCACTCACACAACACACAAGTCTAAAACAGACACAAGTGCACATGGTGATGAAGGACAGAACACAGCCATGTGCACTCACACAACAAACAAGACTAAAACAGACACAAGTGCACACGGTGATGAAGGACCGAACACAGCCATGTGCACTCACACAACACACAAGACTAAAACAGACACAAGTGCACACGGTGATGAAGGACCGAACATAGCCATGTGCACTCACACAACAAACAAGACTAAAACAGACACAAGTGCAGACGGTGATGAAGGACCGAACACAGCCATGTGCACTCACACAACACACAAGACTAAAACAGACACAAGTGCAGACGGTGATGAAGGACCGAACACAGCCATGTGCACTCACACAACACACAAGACTAAAACAGACACAAGTGCAGATGGTGATGAAGGACCGAACACAGCCATGTGCACTAACACAACACACAAGACTAAAACAGACACAAGTGCACACGGTGATGAAGGACCGAACACAGCCATGTGCACTCACACAACACACAAGTCTAAAACAGACACAAGTGCACACGGTGATGAAGGACAGAACACAGTCATGCGCACTCACACAACACACAAGACTAAAACAGACACAAGTGCAGACGGTGATGAAGGACCGAACACAGCCATGCGCACTCACACAACACACAAGACTAAAACAGACACAAGTGCAGACGGTGATGAAGGACCGAACACAGCCATGTGCACTCACACAACACACAAGACTAAAACAGACACAAGTACAGACGGTGATGAAGGACCGAACACAGCCATGTGCACTCACACAACACACAAGTCTAAAACAGACACAAGTGCACACGGTGATGAAGGACCGAACACAGCCATGTGCACTCACACAACACACAAGACTAAAACAGACACAAGTGCACACGGTGATGAAGGACCGAACACAGCCATGTGCACTCACACAACACACAAGACTAAAACAGACACAAGTGCACACGGTGATGAAGGACCGAACACAGCCATGTGCACTCACACAACACACAAGACTAAAACAGACACAAGTGCACATGGTGATGAAGAATATGCTAACATACGCCAATGCGAGTGAAAACACTAGAGACCAGAAAACGAAACCAGGCTTCCATTATGACCCGTGCAACACGTCTGGCACCAACAATCATCCATGTGATTATCTAATCAGCCAATCGTGTGGCAGCAGTGCAGTGCATAAAATCATGCAGATACGGGTCAGGAGCTTCAGTTAATGTTCACATCAACCATCAGAATGGGGAAAAGTGTGATCTCAGTGATATGGGCAGTGGCATGATTGTTGGTGCCAGGCGGGCTGGTTTGAGTATTTCTGGGATTTTCACACACAACAGTCTCTAGAATTTACTCCGAATGGTGCCAAAAACAAAAAACATCCAGTGAGCGGCAGATCTGTGGACGGAAACACTTGTTGATGAAAGAGGTCAACAGAGTATGGTCAGACTGGTTTGAAGTCTACGGTAACTCAGATAACCACTCTGTACAATTGTGGCGAGAAGAAAATTAATCTCTGAATGCTGTTCTGAGATGCGGGTTGGAGCTGTTTTGGCGGCACGAGGGGGACCTACACAATATTAGACAGGTGGTTTTAATGTTGTGGCTGATCAGTGTATGTACTTTTACAATTTAAGCGTAAACTTATCACACACTTCTAGCCCTGTCGATGGGTCCGCAGAGTTAAAAGGGTTTTAAACAAACTAGTTTTCATATTATGTTAATTTAATGTTAGATCATGGTTTATCCATCATGTCTCATAGCTCTCATACTAAAGAGCTTGAGATCTGTGCCTTTATTTCTTTAAGAACGTAATGGGACACCAATTTGAACCCTATTCCTTGAAAATGTCATATGCAATGACTGACACACACACAAACACACACACACACACACACACACACACACACACCTTTAATGAACTCGATCTCCAGCACGTCTGGTTCATTAGGTGAATCTTCAGGGTTCTTGGTCATCTGGTAAAGATCTGAAGGCGCATGATTCTGAAAAACATCCGAAAAATCAAAAAGTTTCAATATAATGTCATCACACAGTTCGATCAGCATTGCATCCATCTTTATTTTGCTTTTGTGACAAAAGACTTGATTTAACATATGACACAAGGAAGGAGAAATTATGTATTTGGTCTACTAGATATTGCTGCCAACAAAGCTTGGATGCACTTGACTGAATTTAGAAAGCTTTTGATCTAAATGCTTATACTTAAAAACTTTTAAAATTTGTTTTGTTGACAAATATAAACTGTGCCTTAATATGAATAGTTTTCAAACCATGTGGCCTTGTAACACACTGAACCGGCACGCTAATATACATGAAGAGCAATCATGACTACATATCACACGTTGACTGAGATAACATAAAAAAATTATAAATAAATCCACATATCTTTTCTTGTTGATGCCAAATGCCATGCGTCTAATTAAACTCTACATTATTTTGACTCAAATTCATCCGTCACTTGGTAAAAGCTTGTCAAATCAGACAGATGTCAACATGGACAGGTTGTGTGATGTGAACTCATCCTCAAAAACCATCAAAACTACACAAGGTAAAAGAAAATACCACCCAGAATACATTAAATACAGATTCACTTGTTTGTGTCGACCACAATGTATATAGTGTGCTGAGAGCTTTAGAAACCACTGAATTAATAAATTGAAATGTTTTCAGGACACTTTGGCTTACTTCTGTATGATAAACTATTTTGGTGCCACCTTGGGTCGCCACTTGATGTCAAATCTGTGTCCTGAAGAGAAACCAGTTGAGAAGCACTAAGCTAAAGTGCTGTTGAATTGCCATATTCTGATCATCTGATTAGATGTTGTGCCTAAAGGCATGGAAATGGTTTTGACATTTTTTGCAGAACAAAATATGTGAAGAAAATATTAAAAACAAAAGGCCACATGGTTTGAAAATCCATCAAGTCCCAGATATTTATGCGCTTCCACTGGGTGAAGACAGTAGTGATGTCCCTCCAGCCTGCCCACTGTGTGTGTGTAAGGGGGGACGTGTCTGTCAGATGGTGGTACCCCTACCAATTACCAGAGATTACAGCAAGGTGACAGTCGATGTGTCCCGAGCTGAGGCAAATTGCAGGGGAACTATGCAAAATAACCACTGGGTGCATTTAAATGGAAACCTTTACCAGACAAACATCATCAAACGATAACTAATCTCTGTCACCACGAGTCTAAATGTGCGGCAGTCTTTATCGTCGCTTTAACTAAACAACTCTCTCTGACTGCGCTACATGGCTTTCTTTATTTTCTGCTTCAGTAGTATCTGTCCAGAGATAAAACTATAAGAGTGGTGAAATGGCCTTAAAAGCCATTTGAGGAACTGTCTGGAAGGGTAAAATTAGTGGTTCGAATTTTAACACATGAGACAGTGGGAGCATGATGACTAAAACACTGTTTGGGGAGTCTCTGCGTTTCAAGTATTTTATCATATACACAAAAGCCAGTGCATTTCGATTTGATTGTTCCACACATAAATGCCCAGGTTTATACAGGATATATTGTCATGTGGTTTGTATATAAACATGTTGGGGGCAAATTATGCATTGATAGGGTTGCTTTGTTGGTTTGCAAAATAGCTAAATATAAGTGTTTAAATAGCTAAATATTACACGTTTTTGTTATTAAAATCATTTAAAAAAATGTTTTGATAGTTATATCAACACAGTCTCGTAATAATTTGAACGAGATGGTAAAATTGTAAGATATCATACGACTTGGCTTGTTTAAAAGGTGCATTTATTCCCATGACTGATGTATTTCTATAACCTGTAGTACGCTTCCGTAGTACTGATTTGGGTTAGACTTTACAGTTAGATTTAGCTTGGGTTTAGGGGTAAAATTTAGCCAACTTGTACGATTCCACCATCTCGTACTATTAATACGGCCTGTCATGACACTGGTTGAGTTACATAGTTTGTATATACCTGTATACTGTATATATCTAGTTAAAAATCTTAAAAACCTCACACAACAGGTGATAGTTTGGGACAAAATGCTGGTTTGTAGGAATTGATAAACTTGTCAACACATAAGTTTGACTCGTTTGACCATTTTTCTTACGATAACATTCCCAGATCAACAGGGTTGAATGGTTGAGCTTGACGAACGCAGTCTACAATTTGCATAAAAATCAGGAAATGATGATGGAATTAGATTATTTACTTTACTTCTTCATGAGGGTTCAAAAGTGTTTATGTTCCATGTTCTAGGTGGAAGATCTTGCGTTAACAGGGTTGAGTTCAAATTGTGGGACACAACTAAATATAATGTTTTTGGTAATAAGAATAAGTATAAAATGTTTGTGATATCATTTTTCCTAAACTAAATTTGTTCACAGGGTTGAAAAGTTGAGCGTGTACCTTCAAATTGGTGCATTTTAATAATATCACAAATAAACATTATTTAAAAGCATGATAGGATTGTTGATTTGATTCTTGTAGTGTTTTTCTTACAATAACTGTCACAGGTCAACAGGGTTGAGCTTGACGAACGCAGTCAATGCTAGAATTTGTGTAAAAATTTAGAAATTGTGAAGATTTACTTGTTTTCCCACCATTATGTTGAATGGGTCCAAATAGTGTCACTTCCTTTTGTTCCTTAGCGGTAACAGGGCTGACTGCAAAATGTGGGCCTTAGCAAAATATTTGATTTGTTTGACCATTTTTCTAACGATAATTTTCACAGGTAACAGGATTGATTGGTTGTTCACAGGCAACATGGTTGATTGGTTGTTCACAGGTAACAGGGTTGATTGGTTGTTCACAGGTAACAGGGTTGATTGGTTGTTCACAGGAAACAGGGTTTATTGGTTGTTCAGAGGTAACAGAGTTGAATGGTTGTTCACAGGTAACAGGGTTGATTGGTTGTTCACAGGTAACAGGGCTGATTGGTTGTTCACAGGTAACAGGGTTGATTGGTTGTTCACAGGCAACAGGGCTGATTGGTTGTTCACAGGCAACAGGGCTGATTGGTTGTTCACAGGCAACAGGGCTGATTGGTTGTTCACAGGCAACAGGGTTGATTGGTTGTTCACAGGCAACAGGGCTGATTGGTTGTTCACAGGCAACAGGGTTGATTGGTTGTTCACAGGCAACAGGGCTGATTGGTTGTTCACAGGCAACAGGGTTGATTGGTTGTTCACAGGCAACAGGACTGATTGGTTGTTCACAGGCAACAGGACTGATTGGTTGTTCACAGGCAACAGGGCTGATTGGTTGTTCACAGGCAACAGGGCTGATTAGTTGTTCACAGGCAACAGGGCTGATTAGTTGTTCACAGGCAACAGGGTTGATTGGTTGTTCACAGGCAACAGGGCTGATTGGTTGTTCACAGGCAACAGGGCTGATTAGTTGTTCACAGGCAACAGGGTTGATTGGTTGTTCACAGGCAACAGGGTTGATTGGTTGTTCACAGGCAACAGGACTGATTGGTTGTTCACAGGCAACAGGACTGATTGGTTGTTCACAGGCAACAGGGCTGATTGGTTGTTCACAGGCAACAGGGCTGATTAGTTGTTCACAGGCAACAGGGCTGATTAGTTGTTCACAGGCAACAGGGTTGATTGGTTGTTCACAGGTAACAGGGCTGACTGGTTGAACTTAATGTCAGCTTGAATACATTTAAAATATGGGACTAAATATTATGTTTTTGTTCATTAAAATAAGTTTTGTTTGTCTGAGCATTTTTCGTACAATACTTTGGTAACAGGGTTGAATAGCTGACCTTGTATCTGTCAAATTGCTGCGTTTTAGTACTGTTAAAAGTAACATTGTTTAATGATTTGATTGTCTTAAAACAAATGCAAGAGTTTGAGGGTAAATTCCTGATTGCTAAATTCCTCATCAATTAACAGCTTTTGTGCAAACTCATGAGTGTTAACGACAATGGCAAAAAAAACTTCACTAAAGATTGAGAATCAGGTGCAGCTCAACACACTTCAGTTCTCAGAGGCTCGACAGGAGGAACAGGGTTGATATAATGTGATGGGATCAATGAATTTCAATTCTAACCCCCAGCTGGTGTATCTGGCCTTACCCTGTCACCCTGAAAGACAGGCAAAGGTAGAAGTAATCCACAGAGAGAGAGAGACAGCTTTGGTGGTAAATGGGCCGTGAACAGAACCATCATGTCGCCAGTCTGTGGCTCACTATGCTGCTTTATTCACTTCGCTGTATATTGTTGTCGTGTGAGGCGGCTGAGCGCCCATCCTGAAAGACGGCCGCCGCATGAACTTAGAGCAAGTAAATTTCTCTCTTTCCACGCGTTAGATGCCTCATTTGCTTTCAATCAAAGCTCAGAGTTGAAAGAGAAGGAGAGGGGGACGAGAGTGTCAGAGAGAGGGAAAGAATGACTGAGTGAAGAGATCTGACCACTGGATTGGAAGTGATGCTTAAATCACCGTGTCTCAGAGCTGGAGTTGTTGGTAAATTGGAAAGAGAATAGAGAGGGATGATAAGAGAGGATGATTTGCATTTCAACTCAACAGGATGGAATGGTCTTAAGAATTTTGAGATGTTTATAGTAATTCAGCAACTAACTGTTGAATAAAAACAGAACTGATTTAATATATAAACACAGTATACATTTACTTTAACAGGGAAAGCAGATGCACAGGTAGTCAAATAATTATTCAACCCAAGTCATATAGGCATCGGTCCTTCCATGATATACGATTACACATACAGTATCTCTGTCTCAGCTGCTCATCAACAGTGAAATCTCATTTTCTCTCAACAAATGTTCAGAGCTCAATGAAACTCTGAACATTAGAACTGAGGATAGGATGACGCAAGACTATGAGAGATGAGATATCTCAATGATTTTACATGAGTGAGAGGAGAAGACAGAAGGGACTAGAAGGAATGAGAGGACATGAGAAGAGAGGAGAAGATGAGAAAATAAAAGAAAAAGACAGAGGTGAAACAACACAAGAAATAGAAGGTGAGACAAGAAGAGACCAGATGAGACTAGACCAGAAGAGGCCAGGTAAGAAGAGACCAGAAGAGATGAGACGAGAATAGGTGGAGATGACTTTGCATGAGTGAGAGGAGAGACAAGACACAATGAGATTAGACGAGAAGAGACAAGTCAAGCTAAAATGAGAAGAGAGTGAAGAATCAGACAGAAGAGATGAGATGGAATGAGAGGATATGAGAAGAGAGGAGAAGAGATGATGAGAAAATATAATAGACAATAGGTGAAAAAACATGAGAAAATAAGCATAGAAGACATGAGGAGAGACAAGATGAGGTCAGACCAGGAGAGAAGAGATGGGACAAGATGAGACAAAAGTAGAGATGAGACAAGATTAGTAAAGAAAAAAGATAAGAGACGAGAAGGAGATGAGATGAGAAAAGAAAAGAAGAGACAAGATGAGAAAAGACAAGACAAGATCTGATGTGAAGTGTACAGAAGAAAAGGGGAGTGAAAAGACCAGACGAGACACGACAAGAAGCCACGGGAGACAAGGAGATATCCCAATGACTTTGCATGAGCGAGAGGAGAGACAAGACACAATGAGAGGATATGAGGAGACAGGAAGAGAGTAGGAGAGAGAAGAAAAAAAGAAGACGACAAGAGGTGAGACATGCTGAGGTGAGACCAGAAGAGAGGAGAGATAAGACGGGACAAGACGAGACTAGATGAGTAAAGAAAAGAAGATAAGAGACAAGATGAGGAGAAGAGGTGAGAAGGAGACGAGAAGAGACAAGATGAGAAGAGAAAAGACCAGACCAGACCAAAACAGACGAGATAAGAAGAAACCATAAGAGACGAGAAGAAAAGAGGCCAGGTGAGATGAGAAGAGACGTGATGTAAAGTGAACAGAACAGAGGAAGAGTGAAGAGACCAGAGGAAAATAGAAGAGTTAAGAAAAGAAAAAAGACGGCGGCCTGGGTAGCTCAGCATTATTTGATGCTGACTACCACCCCTGGAGTCGTGAGTTCAAACCCAGGGCATGCTGAGTGATTCCAGCCAGGTCTCCTAAGTAATCAAATTGTCCCGGTTGCTAGGGAGGGTAGAGTCACATGGGGTAACCTCCTCGTGGTCACTATAATGTGGTTCTTGCTCTCAGTGGGGCACGTGGCGAGTTGTGCATGGATGCCGCGGAGAATAGCGTGATGCCTCCACATGCGCTACGTCTCCGCGGTAACGTGCTCAACAAGCCATGTGATAAGATGCGCGGATTGACGGTCTCAGATGCAAACTCAAACTGAGACCCGGATTGAGGCGAGTCACTATGCCACCACAAGGACTTATTGGGAATTCCAGGAAGGGAGGAGAGATGAGATGGGACAAGACAAGACAATAGTAGATATGAGACAAGACGAGACTAGATGAGTAAAGAAAAGATGATAAGAGACCAGGAGACGAGAAGAGATGAGATGAGAAAAGAACAGAAGAGAGGAGACTAGACAAAATAAGACAAGATGAGAAGAGACATGAAGTGAAGAGACAAGACGAGAAGAGAAAAGACCAGACCAGATGAGACGAGACCAGAAGAGATGTGAAGTGAAAAGAAAAGTGAAGAGACCAGACGAGATGAGATCAGAAGAGGCCAAGTGAGACGAGACGAGGAGATATCTCAAAAACTTTACATGAGCGAGAGGAGGGACAAGACTGAGATAATAAGATAAGGTGAGAAGAGAAGAGACAAGTCAAGATGAAATGAGAAGAGAGAGGAGAGATGAGATGAGACGAGACAAGATGAGACAATAGTAGAGATGAAACAATATAAGTGTAGAAAAGATGATAAGAGACAAGGAGACGAGATGAGAAGAGACGAGACAAAACAAGACACTAAGAGATAAGATGAGACCAGATGAGACCAGACGAGAAGACACAAGAAGAGACCAGAAACGATGAGAAGAAGAAAAGAGGCCAGGTAAGATGAGAAGAGACGTGATGTGAAGTGAACAGAAGAGAAGAACAGTGAAGAGACAAAATGAGACGAGGCCAGGTGAGACGAGATGAGAAGAGTTATGATCATGGCTAAACGTTTTGTACTTCAAATAAAATGTACAAAAGCAATCCAGTGAAGTATATTTACCATAATAACATCATACATAATAATAAGTAATGTAGCTGTGAAAACGCAACACTGTTGCATTATAACCATCATTTGAAACATATTGCTATTGTATTTGTTTAGATGAACCTAATTCCTCTACAGTGTGTGACGCTTGTACCCGCTCCCATGAAATCAGCAATTAGCGCGGTGCACTCTGATGACAGGTCAGTGTTTGTGTGTCCTCGGCGCTTCCATAAAACCAGAGACACAATAAACAGAGAGCCGAAAAGAACGCAATGTGTTTTAAGGGCCGAGGGTGATGACCTGGGTCACAGAGGTCACCTGGATGACCTGTGCATTTTGTTAGAGTTTAAATTCATTAGTGTTAGTGGTGTACTAAGGCAAACAAGCATCTGGCATCATGGCAGTGACTGATATTTTCTCTGGAAAATTAAAAAATTGAGTTGTTTATTAATACTAGTTGTTTATGTTATTATCAATAAAGATGAGCTAATATATTCTCTGTATTTCCACATGTGAGCAGGATCTCTTACCTTGGGATTCTCCAGAATTCCAGACTCATAGCTATATTTGAAAAGACACATTTTTACTCTTTTTTTGTCTTTTGAGCAAAAACAACAGTCAAGAAATATCATGCAGAAAACAGATGCGAAACATTATTAAAATTACTGTTAAATTTCATAAGTGTAAATGTTTTATTTATTGCAGTGTGATGGGCTTCACCTGATGTGCATGAGATTGGCATCCATACTCCATGGCGCTTTCGGAGTGACCGGTACAGGAATACCATGTTTCTAAGTGTAGTAAATCAAAACACAGACATATGGCTCCCATTGAAAATCATTTTAACTGATAATGAGCAGAATCCAATACAGAAATCTGATAAATGGCTGTATAGAACACAAACAATGTATGTTCATGTATGGTATATCTGTACATATTTGCAAAATATATTTCAAAATACAACAAAAATGTAACATGTATTTTAGAGCTGAAATATTCTTCTAAAAATCTTCATTTGTGTTCTGCTGAAGAAAGAAAGTCGTTCACATCTAGGATGGCATGAGGGTGAGTAAATGATGAGAGAATTTTCATTTTTGGGTGAACTATCCCTTTAAGTAACAATCTAATAATAAATCTAATAAGTCGGAATGTTTGGGAATGATTTTCAGTCTGAAGTGACACTTGGAATAGTATTAGTCAATCCGAATTATCGCACAATTTAATCATTGAAGTTCAGTCGCTTCCTCTGATAAAGTGGTAACAATCGCCACCTAGTGGTGTGTCAGTTTATATTGCGTGCGTACTGTATATTTTGTTGGATTTGAGGGAGTAACACTCATTAAGGTTTGGAAATGTGAGATGTGAGAACAATTAATGCTGGTCTGAATCCATTTCAGCTTCATTTTCGTAACTCTCTCTCTCTCTCTCGTGTGTTTGATAATACCTCTGCGTACTCCATCAGGTCTTTTCTGCCACGGAAGCGGTTGTAAAATTCCGGAATCCTCCATGGAGCGATGATCTGATGATTTAATGGAGGTGGATCAGAAACTTATAGATAACTGATAGCCTCCGAGGATGTTAATCAATGAATTATGATCAACATACTGTATCTCACCTTCACTTGAGGGTAGAGAGCATAACACGTCAGCTCAAACCGAATTTGGTCATTGCCCTGATAATAAAAAACAAAAACAAAAAAAAAATGTAACTGTAACAAAATGAAACATAATTTTCAATTTAGCAAAATTAAAAATACTTTTAAATGTACAAAATGAATTTTTTTTTAAATTTATTAAAATGAAAAATCCTTTTTAATGCATCAAAATAAAAAATTCTTTTTAATTTATTAAAATGAAAAATACTTTTTAATGCATCAAAATAAAAAATTATTTTTAATTTATTAAAATGAAAAATACTTTTTAATGCATCAAAATAAAAAATTATTTTTAATTTATTAAAATGAAAAATACTTTTTAATGCATCAAAATAAAAAATTCTTTTTAATTTATTAAAATGAAAAATACTTTTTAATGTATCAAAATGAAAAATACTTTTTAATTTATCAAAATAAAAAATACTTTTTAATGTAGCAAAATAAAAAATACTTTTTAATGTAGCAAAATAAAAAATTATTTTTAATTTATTAAAATGAAAAATACTTTTTAATGTAGCAAAATGAAAAATACTTTTTAATGCATCAAAATAAAAAATTCTTTTTAATTTATTAAAATGAAAAATACTTTTTAATGCATCAAAATAAAAAATTCTTTTTAATTTATTAAAATGAAAAATACTTTTTAATGTATCAAAATGAAAAATACTTTTTAATTTATCAAAATAAAAAATACTTTTTAATGTAGCAAAATAAAAAATACTTTTTAATGTAGCAAAATAAAAAATACTTTTTAATGTAGCAAAATAAAAAATACTTTTTAATTTATCAAAATGAAAAATACTTTTTAATGTAGCAAAATAAAAAATACTTTTTAATTTATCAAAATGAAAAATACTTTTTAATGTATCAAAATAAAAAATACTTTTTAATGTAGCAAAATAAAAAATACTTTTTAATGTAGCAAAATAAAAAATACTTTTTAATTTATCAAAATGAAAAATACTTTTTAATGTATCAAAATAAAAAATACTTTTTAATGTAGCAAAATAAAAAATACTTTTTAATTTATCAAAATGAAAAATACTTTTCAATGTAGCAAAATTTAAAATATTTTTTATTTAAAACACTTGTCTTTCATACAACAGCTTCATAATATAAAATGTATTTAACACATTAGATTCGATTTAAACATAACTCTCAGTTTTTAAATTTATTTTTTTATAAACTTCTGAAACAGACACACTTTTAACTTGTGTAAAGTCAGGTGTTATATGATAGAGATGTATCGATGTATCGGCCACTGATATTGATCAATCAGTTATTGACCAAATTAAAACCATCGGCATATCGGTCATAAGCATAAAAACAGCTATATGAAACACAGATGGTTCATTTATCATTAATAACGTAATTATACAGTATGTGTTGTATAAAGTTTTAAATAATTTATTCTGTGTGTAATATAAAGAAAACCCTACTAAAATAATCGAAATCTGAAAAAGTTAAGCATGTCTAATATGCATGATATGAACTTGTGTAAAATGTGAGCTCTACTGTTTAGAAATGCAAAAACAGATGTGCAAAAAAAGTTTTAGAAGTGCAAAATAAATATTTTCCCCACTTCAGTCGTCATTTTTATCTTTCATTATGGCTCTCTCAAAATTAAAAATGTATTTTTAGAACAACAAAATAGCTTTTGTACCTCTTTCTACATTTTTGTAAGGCATAATTCCTAAGCAAAACAGTGATCTGATGACAAAATAAGGTATGTACGTCTTAAAACAGCAGCATCAGTCTATAGTTTTTGATTAAAATATTGGCCAAATATTTTAATATCAGTGCTTCCCTTTCATTCGATGCTACAGGCAAAATATTCCTAAATCAAATCTCACTAAAATCACCTAATTCTAAACTCAGACATTTGTCTCCCTCTAGTGGTAAAAGACCAGCACAGTCTGACACTGTTTTGCTTGAAATATTAAAGGTAAAATGTTTAACTAATGTTCTACCACTACAGAAACTGTGTCTAAAATTATGTTATCAATCTTTTCAGTGTTCTAGAAAAAGCTGTTTAATTCTATGCAAGGGTGCTCCTCACTTTTGGCGGATATCATGTTGACAGGGGGGGTAGTCCCCCCCCCATATTCAAGCCCAATCTGCATGTGGAGATCACATGATTTGTCAAATGAGTCATTGTACTTCTTTAATTTACTTATATAATATTAAATTAGTATTTGATGTATAAATCTTCATTAAAACATACTAAATAAATTAGAAAAAAAATGATATACTGTACTATTTAGTCTATGGGGCATACTGTTTTTCAACAAGAATAGTAGTTTCATTTAGTGAATAATATATAATGTTGCACCTTTCCTGTGGCCCCGTGTGAAACAAACTGAGCTCCTTCCTGTTGGGCGATCTGGACCTGCCGGCGGGCGATACACGGTCGGGCGATAGACGTGCCCAGCAGATAACGGTCTTCATATATGGCATTAGCCTGCACTGACGGCCAGATAAACTCCTCCACAAATTCACAACGCAGGTCTTCAATAAACACCTGATCGACAAACAAACATAGTTTATTTCATAACAGAGTAATAAACATTTCACAACAGTATAATCATTAATGCATTATGAAAACTAACATGAATGAATTATAATGTTTTAACGCACTTACTGCAATTCAGCTGTGAGTGAGAATGATTTGGCTTTTCATTACCTTCTTTGCTCCAAGTTTCTCTGCTTTCTTCCGGGCAGCATCAAAGTCCTCGTCCTGTCCAATGTTTGCCTACAACATAATAATGAGGTGACTTGTGTACATAATCATACTGAGATAACGTTTTAGAAGTTCTCATTTATGCATGTTCTAATTGTATTCTATATTTTCACTTTATTTATCTCATAACTTCTTGTTTACTTCAGTGGACCTTGATCATACAAACAGTTTCTGACATAAACTTTTTAACAGCCATTCAGTGTGTCTGTAATCTTCATCAGTGGTGTGTTCTGATAGGGTCACAGACAGCAGAGAAAATTAATGCTACAGTCAAAAAACTACAATGCAAATAACCATATAATCATATATCGTTAGTATTGCAAAATAAAGACTTATCAGCTTTTAAAAGAGAGGAGAAATCACTTTAAATATATTTTGTTGTTGATTAGTTGGATTAATTGCATGGATTTATTTTATAGGAAACCCTTTGAAATATGAACACAAAATAGGTTTGGAAAAATTCTTCAACAGAAGAAAAGATTTTCACTAGACACTGCTTTAACCCTTACCAAATATTAGTAGCCAAAAGTATAATTTTTTGTTGTTTTTCTGTTTTTCCATAATATATCTTAGGATAAGAGTAGTTAGAAATTGTGTGTGTGTGTGAGTGCATGTGTTGATACTACAAATGAATCAAAAATCACGCTAGTGGCCTTTCATTACTCTAAGTGTCCAAAAATCTCTCCAAGCAAGTATTCAGGTGTTTTATTTAACATTAAAATGGAATAACTTAAAACCATGAATGCAAACATCTCTACATATAAAAATACTTAAACTTATATAAATAAATAACCCAAAAATAAAGATCAACTCATATGGACGCCTTAGTTCTTCACTCCAGAAAATATGCGTTGAGCGCCCTCTTGTGCGCAGTCTGTCTGTGTATGTGCGCTCTGGCTCTGCTCACCCATGTGGGATAGCCCGTTTTCAAATATGGATTCTAACACTCTTTTGACATCCCATGATGATGATCTAACACATCTATGATGCAAAGGATTGTGTTTCAGCGAATCGCTCCCAGAGAAACTGTCGCTAAAGAGAATCCATTAACAATAGCCATCATAGCTGTCATGACACTCTTTGAGGAATATTTCAGCATCTACTCATCATATTATGCTGAGTTTAGGCTTGTTTGATTCAGAATCATCTGCTGGAATTTTCTATATCATGTTTATTTTTCATGAAGTAATAAACCAAAATGTGACCAAAATTGAGTTTATCTGTTTATCATACATGTGGATTTCACACATGAATACTCACTGTAGTTTGGTTTCTGAGTGAAACAAATTTGCTCGTTGTATTCTGCTTATCAAGACCTTGTATATGACACATGGCTGTGTGATCTTTTTGAGCTTTTTACTGGTTTTAAATATAATTTTTGCAATTGCAAATTTGCAAGTTAATGGAACTTTGAATGGAACAGTTCTGGGGGCCTGGGTAGCTCAGCAAGTAAAGACACTGACTACCAAACCTGGAGTCGCAAGTTTGAATCCAGGGCGTGCTGAGTAACTCCAGTCAGGCTAAGCAACCAATTGGCCTGGTTGCTAGGGTGGGTAGAGTCACGTTGGGTTAACCTCCTCGTGGTCGCTATAATGTGTGGTTCTCGCTCTCGGTGGGGCGCGTGGTGAGTTGTGCGTGGATGCCGCAGAGGATAGCATGAAGCCTCCATACATGCTAGGTCTCCACAGTAACCTCGTGATAAGATGTGCGGATTAACAGTCTCAGACGTGGAGGCAACTGAGATTCGTCCTCCGTCACCTGGATTGAGGTAAGTCACTACGCCACCACGAGGACTGAGAGCGCATTGGGAATTGGGCATGCCAAATTGGGGAGAAAATCCAAATAAATACATACAGAAAATAAATAAAAATGGAACAGTTCTAATTTATCAGCAAATTCTAAAGTAGTTTTTTAGAATTGGTCAGATCAACTACAGGTATATTCATTGTAATGATAAGAGTCTAAGCTTTAAAACGACTTTCTTTTTTGTGATTTGCACCCCCTCTCAACTCCGTGTTTGAGAGGTTTTAAACTAAATGGGTTATTACAGACACAAACACTTGCATCACTGAGCTTCACTTTGCAGATATTATAGTCTTTCTTAAAGGAGCACCAAGTTATTTTTGTATTTATGTTGTCTTGAACTTACACTGACACCTAGGGGCATGGATGCTGCAACATTCAAACGCAATCGTTTTTAGTTACCAATGCTATTGTAGAAATTCACTATTCATAGTCAGTCGTGATTAATTTAACCCATGAGTGAAAGTGTCCAGTAGCTGGGCGGTTACTGCAAGTAACAGTTTCGCTTAACTCGGTTGCAGACAAAGAGAGAAATAGGTCGAGCAGCACGTATTACCAGATCCAGGGATTATTATCCCAGTTGATTTGGCAGGACAGATGATAGCTGGGAAAAGGGTGCACACCGCTGCTATCGATATTTGCTATAGTTTTATATATAGCACAACCTTGCACTGCAGTAGCAGGTCAGACAAGAAGGATACAGAGCCCAGTTGAGCACCACAGCGCTACTGAATCCACTGTTGTGGAGGGTCACCAAGATGACCAGTTATGCCAGCAGGACAAGTTACGCCTGCGAGGTGAACAGCAGGAGGATACAACTGTTAACCCACAGACAAGAGAGCAAAGGCAAGATAATGAAAAGGAGCCAGGGAAAAGGAAACAAATTAACTAGCCTAGATCTTACGATAATGAAGCCTGGTGCAAACTAGACCAAGACTTGTGCTCCACCTTGGAGAATGCACTCAGCAGAAGGGTGGAGGCCAAGTTTAATATGTTTAGTGACATTGTATATGAAGAATGTGTAGGTATATTTGGAGAAGCATCACTGAAGAAGCATGGTCCCAGGGTGATGGGTAGGAGAGAAAAGGAAATACTTCAGCTGCTGAAAGAGCGGATGAGCATGAGAAGGAGGACTTGAAGGTATTGTGGGACTGCATAAGGGCTAGGTTGTCGGTTTTGAGGAGTGCAGAGAGAATTTGACAGTGGAGGAGGAGGAAGAAGCATGAAAGAATTCATCAAGGATACTTTTAAATTGGCCAGAAATCTTCTCTAAGAGAAGAAGAGTGGAAAGCTGGTCTAGATCATCACATGAAAGAACAACTAGGGGATCCCCATAAAGATAGCCCGCTAGGCTCACCCGGATATGTCCCTCAGCCAGCGGGGCCAGTAGTGGGATTTGATGTAGCTCCACCCAAGCTTGCCACATTGTCTTTCAGACATAGCATTGTTTGGAAGAAATATCTTACAACTGCCAATAAAGTCCATCACCCTGGGTTACAAGCAGAGAAAACCAGGCTGTTCTTAGAACTACTGGAATGAACAGCCAGTCCGCGAGGGCTTGTTAAGCCCAGGTCTGAACAGGGCACTCCTGGAAGGCAGAGACGGTTTTAAAAAGGGCCAGCCAGCAGCAGCAAATGCACTGGAAAGTATGGGAAGGTGCATCTAATAGAGTTTTAGGATGGGCTGACCTGTGGAAGATACCCCAGGCCAGGCTAAATTTTCAAATAAGATCCACCTATGACACTCTTCAAGCCCTGGAAATTTGTCTCTATGGTATGATGGTATAAAGAGGAGAGTTGTCCCCTCTGCGAAGTCCCAAGAGCAAATCTGCAGCACATGTTGGCTGGGTGCAAGACCAAATTGGCACAAGGACGGTACAGGTACGGCATCATGGATGTCAGGTGTCAAGGGTTTATTGGAAAATCAATGTTGAAAAAACATTGGTATCTTTGGATCAGCGTTGAAGAAGTCTCTAAAGGAAATGGCAGAAGAAGCAGAAAAACTGAGCTCTGGCTATGGTTAAGAAGGAAGGATGAAAAGTGGGGTGTGCTGAAGTGAGAAAGTAGGAATAGGGAACAGTTGCTATATGTGGTGAGGTAGCAAGTACAAGAGGAAAAGGGTGGGGAGGAATTATTTGGGGTGGGGTGGCTGACGCAGACTCGCGGCTCGCCTCTCACGTAGTTCTCCTAATTAATCTGTTGGAGGACTGGTTTAAGGACAGGCACCGTCGTTCCACTGATGAGCTAGGCAATCAGCATTCATATGGAAACGCAGATCATAGATGAGCTGAGTGCTTAGCGTTCCCACAGAAACACCAATCAGTGGCACCTGAAACACATGAGGGAAAACACAGACACACATAGACATGGCACACAGATGAGACAGACAGACAGTCAGGGGAGGCAGTCATGCCCGACTGTGACAGTACCCCTCCCCTGATGGACACCTTCTGGCATCCACAACACACACACCAACACAAGAGAGACCAACCAGGGAGGGAGGGAAGAAAGACAAGACATGGAGCATGAGTGTCCGGATCCCGACACAAGAACCAAAACCGAACCATACAGAAAAGTCAGAATACAGACACCATGCTCCAAACATGAAACACAAAACCGGCCGAAGAGCGCATGGCAGGGAAACCACAACCCAAAGCCATGCGCTCTCACACAGACAAAAACAAGGACAGGAGGGGGCCTGGATAGCTCAGCGAGTATTGACGCTGACTACCACCCCTGGAGTCGTGAGTTCGAATCCAGGGTGTGCTGAGAATTGGAATTCCAAATTGGGAGAAAAGGGGATAAAAAAATATAAAAAACAAGGATAGGTAGAGCACATGGTCAAGAGAGAACCCCTGAGCCATGCACTCAACACAGAACAAGAGTGTCAGGATCCTATCACTACAAAAACCCAGACTGACAGAGTGACAGGAACCTGACACTATCCCCTCTCAAAAGGATGCCTCCTGGTGTCCCAAAAGAGGAACATCAAACACCAGACAAGATAAACAGAACAGTCACTAACACAGAACAGAAAGAAAAAAAGGGAAGGGAGGAAAAGCAAGGGAGGGAAGGGAGGAAAAGCAAGGGAGGAACCAGCAGGGCAGTCCAAGTTGGAGGGACTGGGAGGAGGTTTAAGGAAGGGAGCAGGGTCCAGCGACCTGGGAGGAGGCTTCAGGGAGGAGACTGAGTCTGGTGGCCTTGGAAGGGGCCTCAGAAAAGGGACAGGGTCTGGCAGCCAGGGATGTGGATCCGTCCAGATGTCCGGAGGCAGGGGAGGAGGTTTTAGGTAGGGAATGAGGGAGGAGAGGAGGGTGGCAAGGACTGGAAGGGCAGCAGACTGGGCGGCAGCCACTTGGGACTGGACAGACTGGACGGTAGCCAAAGGGAACTGGACAGACTTGATGACCACAGGGAACTGGACAGGCTTATCAATGGCCACAGGAAATTGGACTGGCTCGTTGACGGCCTCAGGAAACTAAACGGACTCGTCGACGAACACAGGAAACAGGATAGGCTCATCAACGGCCTCAGGGAACTGAACAGACTTGATAACCACAGGGAATTGGACAGGCTCATCAACAGCCGCCATGTTCGGGAGCGCTGCCAGCACCTAGGGAACGGCCACCGTGGCTGTGGACACTGACAGTGGCGAGGGAGCAGCCTCCATGGCCATGAGTGCTGACAGGGGAACGGAGCCGTGCTTCCCCGGGCAGATTGGAGCCAGTCCTCCGGCCCCTGGCTTACAGAACGCCCTGCCACGTTTTCGATGGATGGAAGGGGTCTCCCCCACCCCTGGCGGTGGTTCTCCCGCTCCAGGCAGTTGGCCACAAGCCCCTCCCTGCTCGCGGTCGGCGGTCCTCTTGACCCCACCATGTTTTAGAGGCTGGTAGGGGTCTCTTCCGCCCCTGGCAGCAGCCCTGACCACTCCAGGCAGTCGGCTAAGAGCCCCTCCTCCCCTCATGGTTGGCGGCTGTTCCTCCGCTCTCAGGCGGCCAGGCTCCTCCATCCCACGGTGGATGGCCGCGGCTGCTCAGTTTTCGGTGGACAGTAGTGGCGAGGACTCTACTACGGTGCATCCCTCCTCCTTCCCAGTCTTCGGCACCAGTGTAACAAGGTAAAAGGGAAAGGAGGAGGCGAGAACCAGCTTGACAACATAAATAAAGTTTAATGATAAACTTCAACAAAACACACAAACATAAACACATTGGGCAGCTGCCTGTAATTCTCTCTCTCTCGTGCTGCCGCCTCCGGTCGCCTTTATCCCTCTCGGGCTTGATCAGCCTGATTAGGGGCCAGGTGTGCAGCATCACAGCCCGGCCCCATCCTCCACCCTGCCACACACCTAAAGCTCAAATACATGCAAATAAAAATCTTTCAAACATATTTACATTGGGGAGGGGAAAGAGACAGGGATGCCCTCTCTCTCCCCTGTTATTTGAACTGGCCATTAAAACACTGGCAGTAGCTGTAAGAGGTAATCCAAATATTAAGGGCATAAAATGGAACAAAACAGATTGTAAAATATACTTGGGTGTTAATGTAAGTAGAAAATTAGTTTTGACGTTTACTACTACATTTTACATTTACATTTATTCATTTGGCAGACGCTTTTATCCAAAGCGACTTACAAAAGAGGAAAACATATAGCGAATCATCTTAGGAGACAATGGTATAAAAAGTGCTGTATTACAAAGTATCACTAGCATCATAATAGTATTCAATACTAAGATGTGTATATTACGAAACTGGAAATCAGTAATGGCACCATCAATAACACAGTGGTGGAATGAACTATTATCATATAGTCGCTCAGAAAAAACTATGTATAATTTAAAGAGACAATCAGAGAAATCTTATAAAATATGGAATCCAATTCAAATATTGGAAAGTTAATTGTGTGAATCTGAAAATGGATATGGATGGTTTAACATGTACCGAGTATAAGTTGAAATCATTGATAAATTGATCTATCTATCTATGGGTACATCTTTGATACCATTGATTAGTTTATTTTCACCAATGACTAGGAAATTGAATTCTGTTGTGAAGTTTTGATGTTTTGAGACCCTTTAAGGTGATAGCAGCATTTAGAAGAAATCGAAATTTAAAAGTTATGTTAGTGCATGCTTGATTTATACAACATTCTGCTTAGAAACCTAAGTTTCTATCTTGGCATCTTCATTTTAAATCCAGAAAAAAAAAATTTCAACAAATTTTCCTACTTGAGGAGTCCCATTTTACAAACTTTTACATTGCAAAGTTGCAATGTGATTTATGTTATAGAGTGTACAAAATGTGGGAAATGATATATAGGTGAAACAAAACATACCCTAGCAGTTCATTTAAAACAACGTTTATATCAGGTGGGTCGCCAGGAGCCGGACAAAATATTATATTCTCATTTTAGAGAACAGACAGTTGCAAACCTTAATTTCAGGCCTAGAAAGTAATCGACTGAGGTTAACCAAACAGTGAAAGGAGGAGGTGGTGTACTGGATAAAAAAATTAAGAACAATACAACCAAAGATATTAATAGAATATAGTTCTAGAATGATTTTGGTACGTTTTAACCTTACACCTCCCCACCCTCCTTATATATATATGTGTGTGTGTGTGTGTGTGTGTGTGTGTGTGTGTATATATAAAATATACAAAAAAAAATTTTTTTCCTCAAATTCCTCCCAGGAATGCATTAGGCATGTCATTCACAAAAATGTGTGCCAGAGCATGTCTGTACATTCAGACCTTTTAAACGTCTTTTGTTTCCAAACCTATCTATCTATCTACCTGTCTGTCTGTCTGTCTGTCTATCTATCTATATGTCAACCGGTCTGTCTGTCTGTTTGTTTATCTGTCTGTATATCATCTGTCTATCTAACTACCTGTATGTCTGTCTGTCAGTCTATCTACCTGTCCGTCCGTCTATCTATCTCTCTCTCTGTCTATCTATCTCCAGTGTCTATCTGTCTATCTATCTATTGGTTTGTCTGTCTGTCTGTCTGTCTACCTGTATGTCTATCTACCTGTTTGTGTCTACCTGTCTGTCTGTCTGTCTATCTGTCTGTCTACCTGTATGTCTGTCTGTCAGTCTATCTACCTGTCCGTCCATCTATCTATCCCTCTCTCTGTCTATCTCCAGTATCTATCTGTCTGTCTGTCTATCTATCTATTGGTCTGTCTGTCTGTATGTCTATCTACCTGTTTGTGTCTACCTGTCTGTCTGTCTGTCTGTCTATCTACCTGTATGTCTGTCTGTCAGTCTATCTACCTGTCCGTCCATCTATCTATCTCTCTCTCTGTCTGTCTATCTCCAGTATCTATCTGTCTGTCTGTCTGTCTATCTATCTCTCTCTCTGTCTATCTATCTCCAGTATCTATCTGTCTGTCTGTCTATCTATCTATTGGTCTGTCTGTCTGTCTACCTGTATGTCTATCTACCTGTTTGTGTCTACCTGTCTGTCTGTCTGTCTGTATGTCTACCTGTATGTCTGTCTGTCAGTCTATCTACCTGTCCATCCATCTATCTATCTCTCTCTCTGTCTGTCTATCTCCAGTATCTATCTGTCTGTCTGTCTGTCTGTCTATCTATCTATTGGTCTGTCTGTCTGTCTACCTGTATGTCTATCTACCTGTTTGTCTGTCTGTCTGTTTATCTACCTGTATGTCTGTCTGTCAGTCTATCTACTTGTCCGTCCATCTATCTCTCTCTCTCTCTGTCTGTCTATCTCCAGTATCTATCTGTCTGTCTGTCTGTCTGTCTACCTGTATGTCTATCTACCTGTTTGTGTCTACCTGTCTGTCTGTCTATCTACCTGTCCGTCTATCTATCTATCTCTCTCTCTGTCTGTCTATCTCCAGTATCTATCTGTCTGTCTGTCTATCTATCTATCTATTGGTCTGTATGTCTATCTACCTGTCTGTCTGTCTATCTACCTGTTTATGTCTACCTGTCTGTCTGTCTGTCTGTCTGTATGTCTGTCTGTCAGTCTATCTACCTGTCCGTCCATCTATCTATCTCTCTCTCTGTCTGTCTATATCCAGTATCTATCTGTCTGTCTATCTGTCTGTCTACCTGTATGTCTATCTACCTGTCTGTCTGTCTGTCTATCTACCTGTTTGTGTCTACCTGTCTGTCTGTCTATCTATCTATCTACCTGTATGTCTGTCTGTCAGTCTATCTACCTGTCTGCCCATCTATCTATCTCTCTCTCTGTCTGTCTATATCCAGTATCTATCTGTCTGTCTGTCTATCTATCTATTGGTCTGTCTGTCTGTCTGTCTACCTGTCTGTCTGTCTGTGTCTACCTGTCTGTTTGTCTATCTATCTATCTACCTGTATGTCTGTCTGTCAGTCTATCTACCTGTACATCCATCTATCTCTCTCTCTGTCTATCTCCAGTATCTATCTGTCTGTCTGTCTATCTATCTATTGGTCTGTCTGTCTGTCTACCTGTATGTCTATCTACCTGTCTGTCTGTCTGTCTATCTACCTGTTTGTCTACCTGTCTATCTGTCTATCTATCGAGCTACCTGTATGTCTGTCTGTCAGTCTATCTATCTGTATGTCTGTCTGTCAGTCTATCTACCTGTCCGTCCATCTATCTATCTCTCTCTCTGTCTGTCTATATCCAGTATCTATCTGTCTGTCTGTCTATCTATCTATTGGTCTGTCTGTCTGTCTGTCTACCTGTCTGTCTGTCTGTGTCTACCTGTCTGTTTGTCTGTCTATCTGTCTATCTACCTGTATGTCTGTCTGTCAGTCTATCTACCTGTACATCCATCTATCTCTCTCTCTGTCTATCTCCAGTATCTATCTGTCTGTCTGTCTATCTATCTATTGGTCTGTCTGTCTGTCTACCTGTATGTCTATCTACCTGTCTGTCTGTCTATCTACCTGTTTGTGTCTACCTGTCTGTCTGTCCGTCCATCTATCTCTCTCTCTGTCTGTCTGTCTCCAGTATCTATCTGTCTGTCTGTCTATCTATCTATTGGTCTGTCTGTCTGTCTACCTGTATGTTTATCTACCTGTCTGTCTATCTGTCTGTCTATCTATCTGTATGTCTACCTGTATGTCTGTCTATCTGTCTGTCTAGATCTTCAACGTAACCTTGATAAAACATGTTCATATGAGATGTAACTCAAAGGCTCGCCATAAAACCCCAAGAAAACCCCAGAACTCATTGAGTCAGATTACTGAGGACAGATCTATTGTTCCTGACAGTCGATTTATATGAATACACTATTGTTCTCTGCTTACGCTGTTGTTTCAGGTGCAGTTCCGCAGCGTGCAGTGTGAGGACAGACACACAGTCATGAATCAGACTAAACTAAACAAACTAAATCTGTGAACCCAAACACAGGGTCCAGAAAGATGATGATGTTAGTAGTTTTAGATTCCATTACACAAAACGTGGCAGACAGTTCACTTAATTTCAGTTATTTTACCACAAGGGTCTGTCCATCTGTTGCAATACTGATCTATGGTTTCCTCCAGGAAATGATTTTAAGTAAAGTGAATTTATGCAGATATGTTTATTGTGAAGTCACTAGTACAGGGTTGTGTAAGAAAGCTGAATAGTGGCATCTGTAATTACCAGGTAAGCGATGACATCATAACCCTGTTCCTTGAGCCACACCAGGATACAGGAAGTGTCCAAACCACCACTGTATGCCAGGACCACTGTGCCCTTAGACATCTCTGATCTTTAGGGGACTTTCAAGAAAAACACACCAAACAGCATCACCAGCAAATAATTTCATAATATTTAAATGTCATAGAGGGAGCTTCCTTAAACAGACAAGTCATGCGAGTTCAAGATTCACCACATGAGTCACAAAATATTAAGTGAGACTCGTGACACTGAGATGGTCAAAGCACTATGTAAGAGAGCAGCAGTTGATCTTTAAAAGCATCAGTCTATAAATGATTGAGCCAGTTTAATTCATCAATCACACCAAGCAACAGCTTTTCATTCATTGTTACTGCTTTACATAATGCAATTTTGAATTTGTATAAATGTAAATACAGTATGACTGGTTAATTAATTCAGTATTACACATATATAAATAATTGAGCATCAATTAAGCATTAAATGTAATGTAAGTAAGATGTTATTTTAAATCAGTATTCACATTATAAGAGCCTGTTTAGGCGAATCTCAATAATATCAAACCCAATACCACATATATATATATATATATATATATATATACACACACACACACACAATGCAAAAGATATATAAAAGCAGTAACTCACCTGAACGCACAAGGAAATAATGTATTTGCAACAGCCGCTGTCAGATCCAGTCTGTCTGCTTTCAGCTCGAGCGCTTTTCGGAAATCACGCAACTGCTGCGCCTCCACTCAAAGACATATGAGCCAATCAGATGTCGCTCCGCTTCAGAGGCGTGTCAACAACGGCCGCAGCCAGCCAATCAGATCCCGCCGTTCATGAAAATGAGCCGAGGCTGTATGACCCGCCTCTATTGGACTCACTCAGCAAATCTGATCCCGCGGTACGCATATGGAGTTATACTCGTGCCACAATTCTGCGCGCATAAAATTATATTTTGAGGGCACAAAAAATGTTCTGCGTGCGCAAGATGATATTTTGAGCATGCAAAAAGGTAGGAGGAGAAAGCTAAATGTAAGAATTCTAAGCAAAGTCACATTCAAATAAACTTTATCCAAGCGCAAAATTGATTTTCGTTTGTTCAAAATTAATTCATCTTTGCAAGAAGATACATTGCTTTACAAATTGAGTTCAAGCGCATGCAAAATAAATGTGCGCGCACAAAATATCATCTTGCGCATGCAGAAATGTATTTGTGTGCTCACAATATCATCTTTGGCGTGCAAAATCACTTTTTGTGCGCTTAATTTCATCTTCCGCGTGAACTTTTTTTTTTTTTTATTTGTACTCAAAATATCATCTTGCACGTGCAAAATAACTTTTTGTGTGCTCAATTTCATCTTGCATGTGCAGAACATTTTTGTGCACTCAAAATATAATTTTGCACGTGCAGAGTTGTGGCACATATATAACTCCATATCCGTCAGGGTTGTGTCAGTCTTGCACTTACATGCCCAAATAAACAACTACTTTGTTAAAACCTGTGATAAGTACACAAACTCACCAATTTTTTTTTTTTTTTTTTTTAAATGGAAAAAAAGTGAGAAAAAAAAAAGAGCTTTGATTTCCCCTTGACTTTTCCAGTCTTTTTTAATTACTTAGAACTATACGCTAATAAATAATTCAGACCGATCTGTAAAACGATTCTTTAAAAAGGAACCGACTTGATTCGTTCACAAATCAGACATTGGTTTGTAAACAAGTTTTACTCTACACAAGAACAACTGAGTTTATGAAATATTTTATTGAGCATAACTTGAAACATTTTTTTTTTATTAATAATTATAGAAATGTCAATGGGCTTTCAGTGAAGTTTAAAATTGTCTTTCCCAGGCCTGGAAAACTAAATTGGAAAACCCCCTGATTACAACATTTTTCATGATCATGGGAACCTTAACATAACAAAAAAGTACCAAAAAGTACCATGCATTACCATGTTTTGGGACATTAATCATGTACAGTTGAAGTCAGAAGTTTACATGCACTTGGGTTGAAGTCATTAAAACTAATTTTTTAACCACTCTACGGATTTCATATGAGCAAACTATAGTTTTGGCAAGTCGTTTAGGACATCTACTTTGTGCATGACATGAGTCATTTTTCCAATAATTGTTTACAGACCGATTGCTTCACATTTAATTGACTATATCACAATTCCAGTGGATCAGAAGTTTACATACACCAAGTTAACTGTGCCTTTAAGCAGCTTGGAAAATTCCAGAAAATGATGTCAACACTTTAGACAATTAGCTTCTGATAGGGGTTGTACTGAACTGGAGGTGTACCTGTGGATATATTTTAAGGCCTACCTTCAAACTCAGTGCCTCTTTGCTTGACATCATGGGAAAATCAAAAGAAATCAGCCAAGACCTCAGAAAAAAAAATGTGGAACGCCACAAGTCTGGTTCATCCTTGGAAGCAATTTCCAAACACCTCATCTGTACAAACAATAGTACACAAGTATAAACACCATGGGACCATGCAGCCATCATACCGCTCAGGAAGGAGACGCATTCTGTCTCCTAGAGATGAATGTAGTTTGGTGCAAAAAGTGCAAATCAATCCCAGAACAACAGCAAAGGACCTTGTGAAGATGCTGGAGGAAACAGGTAGACAAGTATCTATATCTACAGTAAAACGAGTCCTATATCGACATAACCTGAAAGGCTGCTCAGCAAGGAAGAAGCCACTGCTCCAAAACCGCCATAAAAAATCTAGTCTACAGTTTGCAAGTGCACATGGGGTCAAAGATCTTACTTTTGGAGAAATGTCCTCTGGTCTGATGAAACAAACATTGAACTGTTTGGCCATAATGACCATCGTTATGTTTGGAGGAAAAAGGGTGAGGCTTGCAAGCTGAAGAACACCATCCCAACCGTGAAGCATGGGGGTGGCAGCATCATGCTGTGGGGGTGCTTTGCTGCAGGAGGGACTGGTGCACTTCACAAAATAGATGGCATCATGAGGAAGGAAAATTATGTGGATATATTGAAGCAACATATCAAGACATCAGCCAGGAAGTTAAAGCTCGGTCACAAATGGGTCTTTCAAATGGACAATGACCCCAAGCATACCTCCAAAGTTGTGGCAAAATGGCTTAAGGACAACAAAGTCAAGGTATTGGAGTGGCCATCACAAAGCCCTGACCTCAATCTGATAGAAAATTTGTGGGCAGAACTGAAAAAGTGTGTGTGAGCAAGGAGGTCTACAAACCTGACTCAGTTACACCAGTTCTGTCTGGAGGAATGGGACAAAATTCCAGCAACTTATTGTGAGAAGCTTGTGGAAGGATACCCAAAACGTTTGACCCAAGTTAAACAATTTAAAGACAATGCTACTAAATACTAACAAAGTGTATGTACACTTCTGACCGATTGGGAATGTGATGAAAGAAATAAAAGCTGAAATAAATCATTCTCTCTACTATTATTCTGACATTTCACATTCTTAAAATAAAGTAGTGATCCTAACTGACCTAAGACAGGGAATGTTTTCTACGATTAAATGTCAGGAATTGTGAAAAACTGAGTATAAATGTATTTGGCGAAGGTGTATGTAAACTTCTGACTTCAGCTGTAAATAACATGGCAGTTATTCAGTGCATCTAAAAAGAACCATCATTTTATTATCTAAAAGCTACCATGGTACCACAGAACTTTCTGTTAGGGCATCAAAAACATATTAGTTCTAAACACACATTAAAAAATGTCAGTACTAGATGTCAGAAGAACATGAATGAAATAAATGATGTAAAGTTTCTGCAATATTTATTTTCAGATTATATTTTATTTTTGTATATTTCAGTGGCAACTTTGAAAGTGCAAAAGGATTCATTCCATAAAGTGAATGAATCTTACTGGGATACAATGCTGCGACACATTTTGTTCACTTGTTTTGCTCTTTATTTCCCTCCATGATCTGAAAACAAAATCAAAAAAACCATATAAACTTAAAACAAAGTTATCAAGTTATTGTTTTATTATTATTGGAATCAACAAAAAACACTGAGCAAGACAATAACTCATGTTGAGGAATAGAAACTCTTGTTCTATTCAGCCTGTGTAGATTTGTACAATAATTAAATGTTATTTATTTACGCTAAACGTCCCTGTCAACTGCCGTGATATGAGACAAATGACTAACTCCAGTTAGAGCCCGAGACGTGAACAGAACAAAGTCTGAATGAGGGTTCCGCTACACAACCGTCTTTTACATTAGGCTCTCCATTACATCAAATGCTTTTTCGAAGAAAGCATCGCCAAATTGAACGGCAAATGACTGTGAACCCAAACACAGGGTCCAGAAAGATGATGATGAACAGGTCTTGGAGGAAGAACCAGGGAAAACTCACCGAGTTTGATGTACCAAAGAGGTGCCACCACAGTCCCTGACCGGCAAAAGACGTTTGTCCATTTGTCACGATCACAAACGGCTCAGTCCACGCACGACATGGCTGCATTTCACATATTTACGCATCTATATCTTTCCATAGCACTTTGAAATAGAATCCCTGTTAAGATGCATGTTCTATGTTGCCATAAAGAGAAAAAAAGAATTAACTTGAACTCATGGACTGTTTATTACATTTTTGCTGTAATCTCCTTAACCGCTGCAACATAGGGATATATAAATACGTAAATAAAACTCCAGTATTTAACATTGTGCATGAAAAACACAGAGGAAGTGGAAAAAAACGTACAAGAACAGGGTAACTCTGGATGTGCTGAGTAAGTGTAAGTTCTTGTGTCCTGGGCAGTGATTCGGACGACAATCAGGGAGGAAGCGGTCGTCTTACCACTCCTTCTTCTTCTCGTCCATAGACACGCCACCCGGCCCGAGAGCGACCACAAGCAGCAAACCGCCGATGACCGATGTGGTCTGGAAGAAGTCGTACTTCAGGAAGTCATGCATGGGCTTGTACGCAGGCACTGTCCAGAAGGCGTTGAAGTAGACGTTGATGGCGAGAAGCCACACCACTAGGGTGAGCGCCGCCAGTTTGGTCTTGAAGCCGATGGCCACCAGGATGATGAGGGCTGTTCCTACCATGTTCTGCAGAATCTGGAGGAGAATGGAGAGAACTTTACTAGATGTTTGTGCAAAATGCATGGGTGTTCAAATCGATCTAAAACTTCATGGTGAAGGAGAAAACAGCTACAGTCTCTGTCCAAGTATACATGTCACCACGTGCAATCGAATAGGTGAAAGTACGTCAGCTGAGAAAGTGATGTAGATGTTTTTCGGTTGACCTCTTGCATCACAGTAGAGCATCGAAAAAGTCAGCTAAGTAGCTCAGAGCCCTTCTAGCAAACAACAGGCACAACAACATGGAACACTTTACAGCTACGTGCGTTTCCGTGTTGATTTTGGCGCAGATCAGATGCACGTTATCGGTTGTACTTTTAGTGATGTCCGAAGGCAGAATACGACACTATTAGCTCCTGAACCCTTCTAATTTTACGAGCTCTGCTTTGCTTCACTTTCATAATAAACTCTGTGTAAAGCGTAATAATATTTGGACCGAGGAGAGATGTTGTAAATAAATAGGCGATTAAGAAAATGTATGGTTTGTCTATATTTTCCTAGCGATCACTGGTATTTTTATTTAGTATGTTTGTTGTTTGAATACTGAAACAGTTGTGTATCTGTACCTGTCATTTGCTTCAGGCTGCATATTCAATAAAAAGCATTCAATCCAAATAAAGAAGCTGTTATAGTCACTTGATGACAATTGAAAGTAAAATATATGCAGTAGATAGTGTGTAATTTGTAATGTTTACATCCTGCATTCATAGCACTAATTTGCATGCTAACCTTGGTCCGAGTATTCATCTGTTACCCTCTTTTATTGTATTTATGATGGAATGTGTGAAAATAGTCAAATTGTATTATCTAGATCTGTTAGCTCTATTTCGCCAAAACCGGACTGGTACGAATTAAAATTAAAATTCATTTTAAAAAGGCGAGTTATTACTTAAGTCCATCTGAAATCAAACTTGTCATGTAAATGCACTCAGTGTGGATGATTGTAAGAGTGCATGTTTCATTTCTCGTTTGTGTGAGCAGCTGCGAGCACAGACATTTCAAAATAAGAGTCCCTGCTGTATTTTAGGCTGGTTCTTGTTAAAAGTCCCGCGTTATGCACCAAATCTTGTTTGTCTAGTTATTATTGGGATTTCGGTTTTAAAATAAATTCCTTCTGGGATTTTATTCACTTTGGACTCTTGCAGTCTCTATGTCAATGCCTGTCACACTAAATAAAGACTACAAAATGTCCTTAATAGATTTTTAAAAATGATCGGCTGATTAATCGGTTTTCAGCCTTTTCACCAGCTTAGTTATTGGTATTGGCAACTATTTCAATGTAGTCAACAAAGTTATCTCCGGTATGCCAAGAAATGCATCATCCGAAACACAAAACTGAGTAAAGAAATACTCAGATGAAGAGGTTTGAATGAAAGCACACAGAGAGGCCTCATTTTTGTTTGGGTTTTTTGTAATTTTTTTTTTACTATGAGTGGATAAAATTGTTTACTTTTTATTTCTTTGTTTCTGATTAATTTGTTTCATTGCAATGTACGTAAAGTTAAAATATTTATAGATTTTTCTTAGTAATTTTAGACATTTAGCCATTTTTGCATCAGGTTTTCCGTCACTGCTAGGCCATTATTTGCACTTGCTGGCTTGCTGGTCTATTTTTTTGTGGTATTATTGATGTTAGCCCCAATACGACATTGGTCACATGACAGTCTCTTCCCATCTAAGTAGGTGGTCCATTACACTATACTGCAGCAACTGTGTATCTTTTCTGAATATGCCTGTGTAATAGGGCTGGGCCATATGGCTATAAAAATTATATCTCGATATTTTCCAGCCCATTGATGATATTCAATGTACTATATTATCTCAATAATTTTGCATTTGCTCTGAAATGGCTCAAAAGTTGTTGTATTTTTAAATCATAGGAACCATAATTTCATCCAAAAAACCATTATAGCCAAGTAGATTCAATATTTTAAAAGGCATGAAATAAAAATCTATTTTAACAAAATAATAATTGGGGCATGTTTCCCCAGTTCTTCACTAAATGAACACAAGGGAGAATGAGATTTTATCATTTTAACTGATATGCACTTTTATATTTTATATACATAGTAGTTTAATAAAAATGATTATTTACCTTCATATACTTTTACTAAAACGTCTTTTTTTTTTATTAACAGGGTGTGCAAAAACTACTCCACTTTTAGAACCCAGCTGAATATTGCATAATACTAAATTATTACTTAGGGGACCCATTTAAGTTTATTATTCCAATTTAATACTGAATTACCATTATTATTTTGAGGATTAGATTTATTTTACATAAGTGATACATGTCTGTCCTATTTATAGTACTTCACCTGGAGCTTTTATTTTGACACGGAACGTGTCAGTGTGTTATTGACAGTTTACAATGTTCCACAACCCATGAAACACTGTTATCTCCTCCTTTTCTGTTATACTGTGACACATTTGTAGATTTGCATAATAACTTGTAGAGGTTGACCGATGGTGGATTAAGCAGATTCCGATAACTAAGATGGAACAGGCCGATAACCGATTAATGGGCCGATGGTTTTTTAAAATCAATTTATTAAACGTTAAAAGATTTTCTTTGTCTTTTCTTACTATGACGGGCACAAACATAGAGACTGCAAGAGTCCAGAATGAATAAAATCCCAGACACAGTTTATTGTTCAACAAAAACTCCTTACAATAACCTGAAAATCAATGTAAGATTTGGTGCATAGTGGGGGCCTGGGTATCTCAGCGAGTACTGACCCTGACTACCACCACTGGAGTCGCGAGTTCAAATCCAGGGTGTGCTGAGTGACTCCAGCCAGGTCTCCTAAGCAACTAAATTGGCCCGGTTGCTAGGGAGGGTAGAGTCACATGGGGTAACCTCCTCGTGGTCACGATTAGTGGTTCTCGCTCTCGGTGGGGCGTGTGGCGAGTTGTGTGTGGATGCCGCGGAGAATAGCGTGATCCTCCACACGCGCTACGTCTCCATGGTAACACGCCATGTGATAAGATGCACGGATTGACGGTCTCAGACGTGGAGGCAACTACACCACCACGATGACTTAGAGCACATTGGGAATTGGGCATTCCAAATTGGGGAGAAAATCAAAGAAAAAGATTTGGTGCAAGTGTTGGACTTTTATCTATAAACAAGCACAAAAAACACAAGGGACTCTTATTTTGAAGTGACAAGAGACTTGGCTTTGTTACAATGCTTTATAATTAAGTATTAACCAAATAAAGCTTTTTATAGCCTATATACTGTATATCCACCAGATGATTGGTTTCGTGTATGTACTGTATATATACAGTTTTTCACCAGATATAGTTTGATGAGGAATAAGGTTTAATATTATTCACAAGATTGGAGAAACAATGCATGTGCTGAAAGGGTTATACAGTAGAATCCTCCAGCACCGGCCACAGACGAACATAAAAAACACTATCGGCAACTATCGGCTTGTTTTTGTCGATAACCGATTGTCCCAAAAAGCAACTATCAGCACAGATTAATCGCTAAAACCAATATATCGATCTACCCCATAATAAATTGTAGCAGTTACTAATGTTAGGAATTGCGTGAATGCTTAAACATGCAGTACTTTTCTTTCACAATGCATGTGAACTGCTCTAAAAACGCTAAAAACACGAGACCACGAGCCCATGTGTGCACAGAACAGCTTGTCTCCCGTTAATTTCTTTTGGGGGGGATTTTCTCCCCTTTTCTCCCCAATTTGGAATGCCTAATTCCCAATCCGCTCTAAATCCTTGTGGTGGCGTAGTAACTCGCCTCAATCCGGGTGACGGAGCACAAATCTCAGTTGCCTCCGCATCTGAGACCGTCAATCCGCGCATCTTGTCATGTGGCTTGTTGAGAACGTTACAGCGGAGACATAGCGCATGTGGAGGCTTCACGCTATTCTCCGTGGCATCCACACACAACTCACCACACGCCCCACCGAGAGCGAACCACGTTATAGCGACCATGAGGAGGTTACCCCATGTGACCCAACCAGGCCAATTGGTTGCTTAGGAAGCCTGACTGGGGTCACTCAGCACGCCCTGGATTCGAACTTGCGACTCCAGGTGTCGCAGTCAGCGTCAATACTCGCTGAGCTACCCAGGCCCCCATCTCCCGTTAATTCTTAAGCGCACAGACCATCTTTATCGGTGTTTAATCGCAGCCTTTTGCAGTTTTATAATCATAACATATCGCCATATTGATGTTATTTGTATTAATTGTGCAGCCCAGGATTGTGAAATTACTCTACCGATGCACTCTTTATAAAACTTAATGGCCAATTAATAAGGACATTAAAATGATCATGACATTCACGATATTGCTCAAATTTTATATCGTCAGCAAAATCATCGTGATTATATTGTGAATATTCCATATGTCGCCAAGCCCTACTGTGTACCACTTCATGTCTTCATTACAGTGCCTTTCAGCTTTGCCGCTCAAAAACAGTGTGCTAAAACACACAGGAGACAGTGATGAACATACAGAGAAGAAGCTGGAATCGAAGTGTAGCAGCGTCATGAACATCAACACCAGCAGAACTCGACCGCCCAGCTGCATGTACTGTTTAGGGGAACTCTCGCCCATAGACGGCACGCCCGCAAACATGCTCTTCCCCTCCGAGCGTGACTCCGCCAGCAGCAGAAGCAAACCACCACCGAGAGCCAGATTTCTACCAGGACGACAGAAAACACAGTTTATTATGACTGTTCTGGAACCCACCCAATTACACAGACTGATACGACAGAACTCACCTCATGAGAAATTTTATATCCCACAGAATACTGTAGGCAACAGTCTGAAAAAATAAAGACATATAAACACAATGCATGTTTCATTAAAATGTTTATTTTTCGAAATGTGAAATACAGATTGAAACAATGAAATCACAAAATATTATAGCATACAAAAGCACGCCGTCTAGTTTATTTTTACTACTCACCTGTAGTGCAATAATGCCAAATAACCCAAAGCACGCATACTGCACAAAATTTCTACTAAGAACAAGGACACATCCACCTGCGGGTAAAACCATAAAACATTTATCACATTAGTGAGTCAGAAGATCTGTAAGCATAAAACTAGCAGGGAATTTACTGACAGGTATACAAATACAGCGTATTTCACACTCCACTTCTGAAATATCATTCTGTTCACACACAGTTCGGTTATTTCCAGCATTCAGCAACACACTTCACTTCTGAAACATTCAGGTAGTGACAACCAAATTTCATTTAGAAAATTCAGTCTCACCGATCTGTCCTATGAGGTTGAGCAGCACGAAGCATGTGGCGAGAAAATAACCGCAGCTCCACGTGACTTCGATGTAATCTCGCTGCTCGTTCCACTGGAACCACATGCGAATGCCGTCCTCCAGAAATGTGCTGATCAGACACAAACGCGCCAGGTGAGGCAGATAATGCTTCGTTACCCGCAAGAACTGTGAGAATAAGACAGAAATACGAATGATGTATCAGTCAGATACACAGTGAGGACAGCTCGAGAGACAAACGCTGACTGTACAATGAAACATCACTCATTTTTATTTGTATAGCACTTTTCACAATACAGATCGTTTCAAAGCAGCTTTACATACAATTATGTGATATATGTTCAAAATATATGATACTTGAATCTATTAGAAGAAAAAGAGACCAAACTACAGTTAGTACCAGCTTGTGAAATCCACATGTATAATAAACAGAATTCGTGTCACATTTTGGTTTCTTCATCAAAAAAAGCATGCTATAGACCAGGTTATCCCATCAATGGATTTTTTCTTCCCTGATAGCACGAGCATATTCCAGGACGACAAAGCCAAGATTTATTGGGCTTAAATTGTGAAAAAGTGGTTCAGGGAGCATGAGGAATCATTTTCACACAGGCCACCATGGAGTCCTGACCTTAACCCCATTGAAAGTCTTTGGGATGTGCTGGAGAAGACTTTATGGAGTGGTTCGACATTCCCGTCATCAATACAAGATCTCGGCCAAAAACTAATGCTCTGGATGGAAATAAATGTTGTGACGTTGCATAAGGTTGTCGAATCAATGCAACGAAGAATGCACGCCGTAATCAAAGCTAAACGCGGTCCAACGAAATATCAGAATATGCAACTGTTTTTTTTTTTTGGCCAGGCAGTGTATGCAATGTTTGCATTCATAGTTTTCAGTTATTCCATTTTTTTTTTTTTTTCTTTTCTCCCAATTTGGAATGCCCAGTTCCCAATGTGCTTTTTAAGTCCTTGTGGTCGCGTAGTGATTCGCCTCAGTCCGGGTGGCGGAGGACGAATCCCAGTTGCCTCCGCGTCGGAGACCATCAACCCGCACATCTCATCACGTAGCATGTTGAGCGCGTTGCCATGGAGACAGCGCGTGTGGAGGCTTCACGCCATCCACCGTGGCAACCATGCTCAACTCACCACGCACCCTACCGAGAACGAACCACATTATAGCGCCCACGTGGATGTTACCCCATGTGACTCTACCCTCCCTAGCAACCGGGCCAATTTGGTTGCTTAGGAGACCTGGCTGGAGTCACTCAGCACACCCTGGGAGTCGAACTAGCGAGCTAGCGAACTCCAGGGGTGGTAGCCAGCGTCTTTTACCACTGAGCTACCCAGGTCCCCTTCAGTTATTCCATTTTAATGTTCAATGAAACCGGAATACTTGCTTGGAGAGGTTTTTAGACACTTAAGAGTAGAAAAGGCCACTAGAGTTATGAATGCTGTAACTTTTGATTCCTTTGTAGCATCAACGCAAAAGTTTTGCCAGGAACACTTGACATGTTTGCAAACAACACAAAAGGTAGACTTCTCTTATTTGCACCCTAAGATATATTAATGTAAAAAAAAAAAAAAAAATTCTACTTTTGACAACTACTATTTGGTGAGTTTTCTCAGAAGTGTCTAAAACTGAATATCTCAATTGTTCCAACTCGCTTTAATATTTCATTTAATATTTTTCATATTTCAAAGGGTTTACTATCAAATGAATCCATGCAATTAACCCAACTTTATTATTATTATTATTATTATTTTTAAGTAATGAGCATTTATCTCATTTTTTATTTTCATGTATTTGCTCTTTAGAAATCTTTCGAAAATCTTTCGAAAATGCCTTCAGGGTGTAAGGGGTTAAACATAATTTGTATAATTCTTCTACAATTATTGTGCTGTTTTTATGAGCTTGTGTTAATTGAGAAACTACATGGAATATTTGTACTTTTAAAATAGTTTTTGACACACCACAGGACTATTTAAGTTCTAAAAAAGGCGAAAAGCAAAAAAAAGATTTTAAAAAGCTTAAATGAATGGCGTCAAGTTACAGTTCTTAAATTATATGCTTTCCCTTGTAAAATTCATAAATATGCACCAAAAATTGTGATGTTGGGAAAAAATGTTGATGGGCATGTTACTTGTCAACTACGCAAACATCAAAAGATCAAAGTCACACCACAATTTAACTGAATTAATACATTAAATATTCATTATATCTTTTAATATCCCTGAAACAAATTGCTTGGAGGCGTAGTGGACTAATGCACAGAAGTGGTAAGCAGAAGGTTTCCTGGTTCGATCACCTCAGCCACCACCATTGTGTCCTTGAGCAAGGCACTTAACTCCAGGTTGCTCTGGGAGAAATGTCCCTGTAATAAGTGCACTGTAAGTCGCTTGACAAGTGCATAAATGTAAACTTTAATTTAAGAAATCCAGTTTTGTTGTTTACTGAAACAGTGCTTTTAAAAATGTAGGAACTAAACCAAATCTTGTGGTTTCTGTCAGGATATTAATGTCACATGAGTCGCATCTTGACAACCCGTCAACATCTGAGGACACTATTTCGACACACTGGAAGAACATTAATCTTGTTGTGAAACACTAGAGCTGTGCGTGTATTCTGTTAGAGTACAGTTCTCTACAGCTCATGTAAAAAGTCACAAAAGTGAGAACAAAAATAGCACGATTTACATGCAAACCATCCAAACAGTCCACATCAGCACTTGCCAGTACTGACAGCCAATCAGAGATCACACAGACAACAGTGACTTTCCTGACAGCCAATCAGAGCTTGTTTTACAGTACTAACCCCATGAGACCAGAGTTAATGTAAAGAAATCAATAATCGGGGAGCCACGTGATGCCATGCGAAGGGCAGATGTGTGAGACAGCTCTGCGCACTTTGCTAATTTTTTGTTATTATTTTCATGATATAATCCGGTGAAATCCTCGGGCTCTGGAGACATTAAAAGACACTTACAGGTTCAAGATGAAAGCCCAGACAGTCCTGTGGACCAGGGACTCAATTTGGATGGCGCGGTGGGAGAAGGAATCCAGCGTTAACTGTCCAACATGTCGGTGATGTTGACGAAGGTACTTGCAGACTTGGAGGATCTTGATGTAATACGGCGATCGATTACGGCGATGGAAAAAAAATTCTCTGAGCTAGTCACAAGAGTGACAGATGTTGAAAAACGAATCGATTATTTGGAGTCATCGGAGAGGGAATTAGCTAATCCACCCGCGACCAAAGTTGATTTGGAACGTGTTCTTGAAAAGCTTGAAGATCTTGAGAATAGAAGCCGCAGGAATAACATTCGAATTGTTGGAATTCCTGAGCATGAGGAGGACAGAGATATGGTCAAATTCCTAGACGAGCTTTTCCCGAGTCTGCTCGACATAACAGGCCACAAGCTGGAAATCAAGCGAGCTCACAGAGACCCAGCTCACAGATCTGCTGAGGGAGGAAGGCCCCGATCGATTCTGGCAAATTTTTGAGATCATCTGGTAACGATCTTGTGTTGCGCCAGGCGAGGAGCAAAGGAAAGATTTCTTGGAAGAATTACAATATTTTCTTGTTCCCTGACTTTGCGAACTCGACAAGAGAGAAACGCGATCGGTTTAAGGAATGCAAGAAACTCTTACATCAATGGAAGATCACTTTTGCTCTGATGTTTCCGGCCAGACTGAGAATAAACACCAAGGATGGCAGTAAAGAAGTTACATGTCCCAATCAGGCAATGTCTTTTATTGAATCAATGGGCGAGTAACCATTGGGTGTTTTTCTTGTGAGTGGATTGACTCACTGTACATAATCTGGCTTTTGGAGGAAGCTGGGCACCATTTTTGTTTCTTTTTGCGTTGGCTCCGCCGAACGGCTGGAGTTTGTTTTGTTTTGTGGCCTAACACTTTTCCTTAAAGAAACTTTTGCATTGACGGAAGATCACTTTTACAATGAAGTTCCCGGGCAGATTGAGAATAGACACTACAGATGACCGCAAAATATCTACATGCCCACACAAAGGATGTCTTTTATAAAGTTGGTGGACTGTGTAAATCATGGGATATACATTTATGCGGCCTCCGAGTGAATTGACTCTTGACCATCCGAGGAACCGGGATGCGTGCGTTTCCTTTTGTGCTGGTCCCACCTAGCGGTTGGAGCTTGTTTTGTTAAATAACATTACTTCGGGACAGATATGGATGAATCTGTCTGTTCCTTGTGCTTATGCCTCCTGTTGGCTGGAGTATGATTTGTGGAGTATTTTCGTGGGACATTGGAATGATTATGTCATCTGCTGCACTCATCAGCTGGCTCACTGAACATTCGTTTGTCTGACCGAGGAATCTGAACGGTTTTATATCGGCTGGAATTTGTTTTGTGGAAGATCACACCTTCGAGACGGTTCTGTGAATGAGTCTACACGTTCTTTGTGTTTATTCTGCCTATTGGCTGGGGTTTGTTTTACAAAATATTTGATGTTATGTAATTTTGCCTTACAAATTTGTGAGGCAAAATTGTGCAATCCGATGGCAAAGTTGTCGTGGGGGCTCGTGGGCATTCATGGACCTTTTGAGTTTAGAGGGATTGTCGCCGGTTAGCGCTTTCGTGCGCGGGGTTAATGCGCACGTTTTTCTTTTTTCTGTTTGTTTTGTTCGGGGGGAACTTCGGGGTTTTATTGTTGCATTTATGTTGAAATGTGGTCTTCATAATTTTGTCTTTGGCACACAATTTATTTTTTCTATTATATCAAAATGTCAAATGTTAATATGAGTGTATTATCTCTCTCCACATGGAATGTGAATGGGTTGGGGAACCCAATAAAAAGGAATGTTATTTCTTTTCTTAAACGTAAGAAATATGATATAGTGTTTCTTCAAGAAACACATCTCTCCCCGCAGGAAGCTGAAAAATTTGGGAAGATATGAGGTGGAATGTTTTCTTTAGTGCTGGCTCAAGTAAGAGCAGGGGAGTCATTACATTGATAAATAAACATCTACAATTCAAATTTCTCAAACAGATTAAAGATAAATTAGGAAGAGTCATTATTGTTTTAGCAGAAATTCAGGGGCAAAGTCTGATTTTGGCTAATATTTACACACCTAACGCTGATGATCAGGGCTTTTTTATAGATCTTGAAGGGATGTTGCAAGCCTCTGGCACCCCTCATGATATAATATTGTGAGGAGACTTTAATCTTTTGATGGACTCAGTCCTTGATCATAGTGAAGCAAAAGCGTGTAAACCCCCTAGAGCAACATTGATGCTTCACAGGATCTGTAAAAATCTTGATCTTATAGATATTTGGAGACTTTTGAACCCATCTGGTAAGGACTATACATTTTTTTCATCAGTCCATAAGATTTATTCTAGAATAAAAACATTTTTGATATCCAAGTCCCTCATTTCATCTGTTGTGGATTGCTCAATTGGAAATATCTTGGTCTCAGATCAGGCCCTGGTGAGTTTAGAGGTGTTGCCACATATTGAGAAAAATAAATCATATAGTTGGCGCCTTAATGTGTCCCTTTAGCAAAATCCTGATTTCAAACAAATGTTACAGACTGAAATCAATATTTATATGGAGACCAACTGGTCCTCCAGTATCCTCTGTGGGCGTGGCTTGGGAGGCACTTAAGGCAGTTCTTAGGGGCCGGATCATACAGTATGCCTCATTCACCAAAAAATCCAAAGCACAAGAACTTGTGGAGTTGGAAGGAAATATTAAAAGTGCAGAGGCAGAGCTGAAGCGCCATATGTCATCTGATGGCCTCAGAGAATTGACCCGATTGAAATATAGATATAATACTATTTTGTCGCGGAAAGTGGAGTTTTGGTTATTCAGGGCAAGACAGTCATACTTTGAGTCAGGTGACAAAGCAGGGAAGCATTTGGCTAGATATATAAAGCAAAGAGAGTCTTTTTCTACCATTCCCACAGTGAAATCTGCTGGTGGTGAAATTTTTACCTCAGCCATTGATATTAATAATGCTTTTAAAGAATTCTATCTTGATCTTTATAGTTCCACGTCTTCGTATACTGATGAAGATATTAGAAACTTTGTGGAACCATTAGATCTTCCTAAACTGAAGACTGAGCAAAAAAACTCTCTTGATTCTGAGATAACCTTGGAGGAGCTTGGCAAGGTAATTAAGGGGCCAGATGGTTTTGCCGCAGAATTTTTTAGATCCTATGCTACAGAACTGGCTCCACTTTTGTTAGAAGTTTATACTGAATCATTAAAGAATGGAAAGCTTCCTCCAACTATGACACAAGCCCGGATCAGTCTGATTCTTAAAAAGGACAAAGATCTAAGCGAGTGTAAGAGTTACCGTCCAATTTCCCTGATCCAACTAGATGTAAAAATGTTGTCAAAAATTTTGGCTAACCGATTAAGTAAGGTTATGACATCTCTTATACATATAGATCAGGTGGGGTTTATTCGGGGCCGTAACTCTTCTGATAACATCAGGCGTCTCATCAATATCATGTGGTCAGTAGCGAATGATCAGTCTCCGGTCGCTGCCATCTCACTTGATGCCGAAAAGGCATTTGATATGGTAGAATGGGATTATCTTTTTAAGATTTTGGAAATGTATGGGTTCGGGAGTACGTTTATTGGTTGGATTAAGTTACTTTATAGACACCCTGTAGCAGCAGTACAAACAAAAGTATTAATTTCAGATTATTTTACACAGAATAGGGGCAACCGGCAGGGTTGCCCTCTTTCCCCATTATTGTTCTGTCTTGCCCTGGAACCATTAGCAGCTGCGATAAGAAAGGAGGATGATTTTCCAGGAGTGATGGCGAGAGGTGTGGTGCGTAAGCTTCTGCTTTACGCAGATTGTATTTTATTATTCATCTCTGACCCCACTAGATCTATGCCTTGCCTCCACAGAATTATTCATTCCTTTTCCAAGTTCTCTGGATGCAAAGTCAATTGGTCTAAATCCGAAGCTTTGGCACTGACAGCGTACTGTCCAGTAACCGCTTTAAAGCCGGGCACCTTCCAGTGGCCCAAACAGGGCATTAAGTATTTGTGGATTTTATTCCCAACAAATTTGTCTGATTTAGTTAGTGTTCATTTTGACCCTTTAATAAAAAGTTTTTCGAGTGATGTGGACAGATGCGCTTCATTACATTTATCGATGATTGGGAAGATTAATGTTATTAAAATGAACTGTATTCCAAAATTCAACTACCTGCTACAGTCTCTCCCTATAGATGTCCCCCTCTCTTATTTCAAGCAATTTGATAGCATAGTGAAGTCCTTCATTTGGAATGGTAAACGTCCCAGATTGCATTTTAATAAGTTACATAAGCCGATAGACAAATGTGGGTTAGGCCTACCCAAGATTTTGTTTTATTACTATGCATTCAGTCTCAGAGATTTGGCTCTTTGGTCACTTCCACCTGAGAGAGCCCCTCCCTGGTTTGTTATTGAACAGGCAGTTCTTGCCCCTATTTCACCATTACAAAGCATCTCTATCAAACTAATCGGAAAAGTTAAGTTACACCCCGTTATTTCGCATTTACACTCGGTATGGACTAAAGTGTCCAGATTGTTTAAATTGGACATTTATTTAAATGTTGCCTCGAGCCTATGGCAGAACACAAGATTGTGTATTGGCACGTCCCCTTTCTGCTGGCCAGAGTGGACTTTGAGGGGGGTTGCTACACTCGGTGACCTATATGAAAGTGGAGTGTTGAGATCGTTTGAAAACTTGGTCCAACATTTTGTGATCCCCAGACCTCAGTTTTATAGGTATTTACAACTGCGCCACCTGCTTTGTACTATTTTTGGGAGTAGCACGCTTATGAGGAGGTGTCATCGGGAAGACGGGGTGGCTTGGATATGTTTATACGGAAATGGGGCAGGTATTTGGAGGGCTCTAGGGTGGGGTGTGGCGAGAGTAGTGTAATATAGTTAGTATGATTATTATGCGTGTGTATGTGTGTATGCATGCATGTGTGTATATATATATATGTGAGTCTGTTTGATTTTTATTTCTATATATTTACTTATGTTTGAACACAGGGTTGTTTTGTTTGGGGGGGGCGGGGTTGGGGAGGGGGGTTGTGGGGTTTAAATGTTGATTATATATATATATATATATATATATATATATATATATATATATATATATATATATATATATATATATATGTTTTGCATTTCATTGTTACTGTATGATTTAATAAAAAAAATGTTAATTACAAAAAAAAAAAAAAATCAATAATCAGGTTTTTCTGAAGCATAGACACTACTGTACTACACATGCGTTTACTTTCTTTAAAAATAGGAAAGATAACTCTAAACTTTTTCTTTTTAAATGGCCAACAGCTGATAATTAGGAGGCGGATTAGAAATATTATGCTGATATACTGGTCTTTCACGAGTCTAAACTGACTCAATTTGTACTTTCCTCCCCCATCAAAATCTCACATTACAACATCAAAAGCAGCACTCTTTAACTGAGGATAATGGCCATACAAATGAAAGATTTACAGCAAGTAACGTATAGCCTGCTCACTTTCTCATAAAATGAGTATTGAAATCTGAGAAAATTAATTTTGCATTTACATTAACAGTTTAAACTCAAACATATTTCAAACAAAACACAGTTTGGGATCTGTTGTTAACCTAATTAATGAATACTTTCGAAATATACCAAATTAGAAGTCGCTGTATAATTTAAATCATTAACATAGAATTCAATTCATGTGTGAGCAAAACTGAAATGAGGTCCGTCACGAAAAATGTATCGAAAAGCTTTTTTATTTATTTATTAAAATACACAGAATCTCAAAGGTCTTTCTTCATGCGAAATGAGGGCTCGTGGGTTTATTCTAAGAGCCTTAAAAAAATAATGTGAACGTGAATTTTGGACAGAACTATAGTGCTATTGCATAATATCATTTTCAGGTTGGCAAGACTGCAAAGACAACACTGTAAATGTAAAATGTACTAAAGACTAAAGTTGTCCAAAAAGAGACAGTGACGAGGAGGAGGGCGGGGCTGGGCCATGACTACGCACGCCCGGCCCCCAATCGGGCCAATCAGCCGAGGAGAGGGAAACGTGCAGCGGGATGCGGCAGTTCGAGAGAGAGAGAGAGAGCCACATGCAGCTGCCGCGTGCCGGTTCCCACCTCCTCCTTTCCCATTTTTAACCTTGTTACATTCCAGAGGGGCAGAGAGAGGAGAGGGAAAGGGCAAGGCGGAGCGACAGTGAGAGAGAGAGAGAGAGAGAGAGAGAGAGGAGCTAGAGAAAACAAATGCTCGCCGGTTCCCAGATACGCCGTCGCCTGATCCTTGATCACTCCTCCACACTCTGGTGGATGACAGCCACCCCTCCCCGGGTGGACCGGAGCCAGTCCTCTGACCCCTGGCGGATGGAACGCCCCTCTGCATTCTGGCAGCCGGTAGGGAGTCCCTCCGCCCCTCACGGACGACGGCCATTCCTCCGCGTCCAGGCGGCCGTCCACCGGGGGACGGCGGAGTCGCTGCCAGCCGCCGGGACGCGGAGGAACGGCCGCGGCTGCTCCTTTGGCCAGACGGCAGTGGCGAGGACTCCACGACAGCGCATCCCTCCTCCTACCTGGGTTTCGGCACCAATATAACAAGGTTAAAAATGGGAAAGGAGGCGGCGGGAACCGACTGAACAGTTAAAATAATATTTTAATTTAAACTTAAACAAAAAGACAGAAAACATAAACGCACACACGGCAGCTGCATGTGGCTCTCTCTCTCTCAAACTGCCACATCCCGCAGCACTTATCCCTCTCCTCGGCTGATTAGCCCAATTGAGGGCCAGGCGTGCATAGTCACGGCCCGGCCCCGCCCTCCTCCTTGTCACAGAGACATATTGTAGTATTTGGAAACATTTTGATATTTAAAATATTATTTTTCATGTCATTCCAACTTTGCACAATATTTTCCAAGTTTTTCAAGCCTTAAAGGAAATCATATATTGCTATTTCAATATACGATTCCAACTTAAATATGAATAAATAACTTCTAAGAAGTATGCAATTGGTATTACAATTAATCGTCACAATCGTGAAAGACACTGAATAAAATCTGAATATCTGTATTGATACTAGAGGTCGGACGATAGTGGACATTTACCGATAAATAAGGTGTTGGAAAAGGCCGATAACAGATTAATCGGTCAATAGATTTTAAAAACAATCTATATCATAATAACAATATCTTATTTTTTCCTTACTATGATGGGCACAGACATTGAGGTTGCAAAATGAATAAAATCCCAAAAGCAGTTTATTGTACAAACCAAAATCCCAATAATAACCAGAGAAATGAAGATTTGGTGCATAACGCGGGATTTTTTACTTTAAACAAGCCCGAAATGCACCTGGGACTCTTATTTTGAAATCACAGAGATTCCATTACAATGCTCTATATGCGAGTTTTTTTCCAAATGAATCTTTTTTTATAGCTTATAGATTCACCAGACGAAGAGTTTTGTATGTATATAATTCACAAGATGAGGTTTCTTGATAAGGAATAAAAAATAAAAATAAAAAAAAATCAGGAAAAATGAAAATAAAATATCGGCAACTATCGGCATATATTTTTTTCCGATAACCGATAGTTGCTTTTTGAAACTATCGGTTATCGGGATAAATATATGGTGATAATTGCCGATATCTTATTTTCATTTTTCACGCAATTTTTTTAATTTTTTATTCCGATACATCAGTCTACCTCGAATTGATAGCTCTAAACGCATTAAATTAATGAATTACATTCTTTGTTCGATAATTCAGTTTATACACGCCTTGAGCTGCATGCTGAGATTCATTGCATGATAGTACTAGTAAACCAAGAGAGTGTAAACAATTCTACTATTGATAAATCTGAATGGGAGTAAAGAAAGAAACGAATCCATGATTGAATCACTCATGCAGACTGGACTGTCAGTATAAGAGCTCACAGTAATCTGAACTCCTGCGATTCATGACACTTTTCCACTTTTAGACTCCAGATTTGCAATACGGATTCAGTTACATTCTAACACAAACAATCATACGGCGAGCGAGCAGTTGTTCATTTTCACACACATCTACACCCGTCTGATAAACAAGACCACATGTGCACAAACACTTTATTAGTGCACAGATCATATGAAAGATAAAGAACCACAGATACTTCATGTTGGAGGTTGTTTGCTGAACTAAAGCCTCTTTGAAATTATGAAAATGTTTAATAAGTGCTAGCAAGTCCCATGAGATTATTGAGCAATCACATGCAACCATTTCTAATATGTTTTAGTGCAACACTTTGAATAAAGACCCAGCTAAATGAAGTGAATAAATAATATATAAAATAAAAGGCTGCTTTTATGCATGATATGTTTGATCAGCTGTGACTGTCTAATCATGCTTAAGAGATCTGCTTAATCAATTCATAGTTTGGGATAAATCTTTTATAATGCTATCATACCTATTATTATATATATAACTTAATATGAGCTTGCATGAAGTATGGCAATTGCTTGCATTTCTTATCCTCTTTGACTGGATTTTTTTTTTTTTTACCTAAAATCTGTCCTTCTGTCCTGTTTATCAACATGCATTTAATTGCAACTAAAAACAATGACAAAATATCCAATAAAAACCTAAAAAAACAACCAAAAACTCTGATTATTATTGTCATATGCACATACATACAGACTACAAGCTTGAACAAACCCTAAAGGATCATATATTTTCATCAGAAACTAATGCATACTTAAAAGTGAACACTTCTGATCAGATTGATTGCAGTGCAGATGTTGGTTTCTGCATGTTTATTTATTGACGCACCTGATCCGTGACGTCCTCCGCCGCGCGCATCAGATCCTCCTGCCCCATCACTCGCTGATATAAATATTACTGAAATGAAAATAAAACTATAAACACAAGTGTGTCACACACTCAGTAGTGCTGCAGTCTCTTTAGGCCTCCGCTGTCCCACAATGCAGCTCGCAGCCACAAATATCCCCCGAAGTGTGCGCGCGATCTGCATCCTTCCGCGCGCTCGCGCCCCTCGTGCCACGTCTATTCACCGCGCGCGTGCACGGCAGCGATGTGCACGCGCATGCGTTTTATTATTTGCATTTCATGCTGAACAGTTTTAACTAAAAGGAGCAAAATATTGAAATTATTAAACATACAAATAATATGCAAGCGTGTATGTGGAAGGCCAAATTATATTTTAATGTGCCCATGCAGCGTTACTCATCATAATTGCATTTTTTACTAGTAAAAATGTCTCTTTTTGAATTGTTGGTAGTAAAAAATTGCATTAAAGATATGTTTAATTGGAGAACTCTGTTTTTGGAATTTTTACTTGTAATCTGAATGCAATTGTAGAGCTCTTTTTTAACTTTTCATGGGGTCTCCTCATTGGGAACATATTTCTCTCTATCATTAATCTTGTCTAACAACAGGTGGGCAACTTTGGCACTGTAAATAACTATGTTGGTGTGATTGGGACTGCGACTGTAGAGCTATTAACAATCCTTTCCAGTTCCATAAACTACATTTTTATATTTTTATTCTGTCACTTAACAGTTGTGATTTCATTCAAACAGAACTTTTATTATGGTATGTTATTATATTTAATTTATTACATTTTATTATAGCCAGTGTGTTTTCTTTACTCTTCAATATTTTTTCAAGAGAATACAGAGGTGAATTAATATAGTGATTAAATGTTATTCTTCAATAACAAAGCATATCCGTGTCAGAGACTATTTAGCAGAGACGGGCCACTTCTGTTAAAATTAATGGGAGAAACTGGAACGTACAACGGTCAACGGATGTTGATAGGAAGTCCCGCCTTACAGGTAAAGGAGCCAATGACCTTTTAGATACAGACATCGCCTGTCAATCAACTCGACAACACGCATGCGCATTAGCTAAACAAGCCGGGAAAATTGAATTTTTTTGCGTAATGTGAGATAAAGAAGCACCATATATGATTCCAGTATTGTCAAATTGTATTGCTGATTTGTTGCCCTCTGGCCGGCGCTACAGAGCACTGAGTGAAATGTATGAAATGTAAATGAAACGTAGCCTACCTCAGATGGGATTTGGAAAGGGAAATGGGTGTAATCGATTCTGTTTCGCATCTAACGAATATTAGTTTTTGCTAGTAAAAATTTAATAAGAGCATTCTGTAATTTATTTTTTACTAGTAAGAATCGAATTGCAGAGCGCTTTTACATTCTTCGCACATATCGCCACCTACTGGGCAGTTAGGATAATTTATAGTAAAAAAGGACTTGTTGATCTGTTTCTCACCCACACCTATCATATCACTTCTGAAGACATGGATTAAACCACTGGAGTCGTATGGATTGCTTTTATGCTGCCTTTATGTGCTTTTTGGAGCTTCAAAGTTCTGGTCACTATTCACTTGCATTGTATGGACCTACAGAGCTGAAATATTCTTCTAAAAATCTTCATTTGTGTTCTGCTAAAGAAAGAAAGTCACACATCTGGGATGGCATGAGGGTGAGTAAATGATGAGAGAATTTTCATTTTTGGGTGAACTATCCCTTTAACAAGATTTTTTGCCAGTACAAAATGCAAATAGAAAGCTCTATAACTGGAATTATTTCTAGTAGAATTAATAACATATATTGTAGAGCTCTCTAATTGAAATATTACTAGTGCAAACACAGTTACAAGAAGTAACGCTGGGTGCATTAGAAGCTAAATCAGCTTGCCATATTATGACCTTCACGATTACAACAAGCAAACATTAATTCTGTATTATTTGAGCTGTAAAGTTGTTTAAACAGTCATTTTTACGGTCGCAATTAGGTTACGTCGTCATGGCAACGAAGTTGTAAAATTGGCTATATTTGTCCACAGATGTGGTAAGTGATTTTCTCACAGTAAAATCATGTTCACACATATTGTTTATGTCTTGTGTCTATACTTTTGAAACAGTGAGTATTTTAATGTTTACAGACTGACCCCATTGACTTCCATTGTAAGTGTTTCACTGTGCTTTTTTTTTTGTTTTGTAAATGGGTAGTTGACTATGCCTGTTGTGGTGTGGCATGCTAAACTCCATCTAAAACTATTTTAAACAGCATTTTGATCATTCTTTTATAATTATGCATACATGGATGCATATATATATATATATATATATATATATTAAATTATCTCTAATCCAGTGCACTACAGAGAAAATAGAGACTATGCACCCTTTGTTTTCAAACATATCTGCTATATTACCTATATTATTTCATTTTTTAATGACCTATGATCAGTGGCTCAGAATCAATCCATTAGTCCCATAACTACGAGCCAAATGTTGTTTTTGATGAAGTAAACTCATAATATACAAAAATGTATGTGTTAATTTTACTTAAATGCTTTTAAAATTTACCAGCTGTTTACAAAAATGACATATGTAATAAGATGCACAAAGAAAAAGGAACTTTCTAAATGAACTTCTGAAAAAGTAACAGAAATAGACTTAACAATATAGCCACAAGCAGCAATTGTTGGGGGCCAAGCAAAAATGACCCTAACTCAACCCCTTAACCCAAACCGCCTTAATCACAGTAGCAAAAATGTTATTTCTTTAAGTTATAGCGCCAAGAGTATGTTCTCTTGTCCATGTTTTTAAAATTTTTCGCTCACAAGCTACAGGCCAATTAGTAATTACAGGCCACACCCCGAAACATATTAGCTTATATCTTCCGAACGACTTAACGAATCAAAATTCTTTTGATAACTTTTTGTCAGGAGGGTCGGTAGATGATGTATACTAAATTTCGTGCAAATCCAGGAAACGGCCTAGGACGGGTTCGAAAAAGTAGGTTTTTCAAAAGAATCAAAGTGGTTGAAAAGTTTCATGTGGAAATTGAAATCCATGTGACCATATGATTTGGGGGCACTGAAGGATTTGAAGAAGCTAAGAAAAATTATTCTAGCCTATACGGTTCCGGAGTTATAAGCAAAAGCACAAATTAGCTTATTATAGCGCCACCGTGTGGACAATTCTCAAACAATTTTAGATACAATGTTGTGTAGAGACCCTTCTTGTGTATAATAAGTTTCATGACCATCTGCCATTCACAATTTAAGTTATTAGGTGCTGAAGTTTGATTGGCAGCTGGCGGTTTGTTTTTATTTTTCGCATTGATATGTTACGAATATGTTAGCACTTGAGCCAAAGAAGGTGCATATTTAATTTGTACTTTGTCGGTCAAACGGCTACGGATTCATAACATTTTGTTTTAGTTGTAGCGCCCCCTATGGGCAGAATTGAACGAAAATCTGCGTGCATCGTCAACATGGCCTGTTGACTATGTGTACCGGGTTTCGTTACATTTGGAATTTGCTTTGAGTAGATATTGATCAGTTAATCAAAGTCCATCAAACGAAGGAATTTTATCGCTATTATCTTCGGAACGATTTGACGTATCAAAATTCTTTTGATACATTTTTGATAGGAGGGTCTATAGATGATGTATACAAATTTTCGTGCAAATTGGCCTAGGAGGAGTTCGAAAAAGTCGGTTTTACAGAAAATAAAAAATAGCAGAATATTGGGGCCTGGGTATATCAGCGAGTATTGACGCTGACTATCACACCTGGAGTCGCGAGTTTGAATCCAGGGCGTGCTGAGTGACTCCAGCCAGGTCTCCTAAGCAACCAAATTGGCCCGGTTGCTAGGGAGGGTAGAGTCACATGGGGTAACCTCCTCATGGTCGTGATTAGTGGTTCTCGCTCTCAATGGGGTGTGTGGTAAGTTGTGCGTGGATCGCGGAGAGTAGCATGAGCCTCCACATGCTGTGAGTCTCCGCGGTGTCATGCACAACGAGTCACGTGATAAGATGCACGGATTAACGGTCTCAGAAGCGGAGGCAACTGAGACTTGTACTCCGCCACCCGGATTGAGGTGAGTAACCGCGCCACCACGAGGACCTACGAAGTAGTGGGAATTGGGCATTCCAAATTGGGAGAAAAGGAGATACATTTTTTTTTTTTTTAAATAGCAGAACATTTTTCAGGGCGGAAATTAAATATAAGTTTCGTAGGGCTTGACTCAAGGAATCAGGCAAAAAATGAATTTTTATTCTAGCCCTTACAGTTGCGAAGATATGAGCAAAAACGTAAAAGTGCTTCTTACAGCGCCACCTAGGGTTGATTGAAGGTGTGAGCTTATGCCAGAGTAGCGGTGCGCATTTGGAACCATCCTGCCAAGTTTGGGTTCTCTAGGACTTACGGTTTTTGCTGCCCAAATACTTTTAGGGCATAAAAATAATACGGAAAATCAGTACAAATACAATAGGGTTCCAGCACCTTCGGTGATTGGCCCCCTAAAAAATATTTTTTTTAAATTAGATCTATTCACTTCCAGTATCAATGAGACAGAGAAAAAAAAAAAAAAAAAGCCATTTTAATGAGTCACATACTTTATTATTCACTTTATTTTCCATTTACTTTGGCAACATGTCTAAAACCTTTCTTCTTTTTGTTCTTCTTAAATTTTTTAGTAAATCCACTGGACTGTACCTGAAAAAAAATTACAATATTATTGCTTCAACTGCACATTCAATTCAAAATTATATTCTTGAGTAAAAATTATATGTTTGATCATTACCATACAGTTTGCCATTTAAATAATATAAGATTTTGGTCATACCACAAGTAGCAAATCACGGGTAGTCAAAATAAATGTAAGTGAACTAAATGACTGCTAAATTCAAATTCAAAGCTAAAGATTATATAAGGCTTTATGGATTTCTGAAATCATCTCACGGCATCAGAACAGTAACTGACCTTTTTGCGTTTCGGTGTCTGGTTTTCTACCTCCATTTCAGACACGTCGTCATCATTATCAGTCTCAAAATCCTCTTCCTCTCCATTTCTCATACCCTCATCATCCTCTGCTTTCTTTGAAGTGAACATCGACGCTGCAGATAATGAGACGACACGATTTTAGCATGATACTAAATCCTACAAGAGCATTACTCTGTGTCGGCAGCCAATAGAAACAGAGCGTCACTAACTGGGGTAAAGGTCAGACATGCTGTCCTCCGAGTCGCCATTTTCGACGTCACTCGAGCTAGGAGCCCAGATTCCACTGTCCTCCTTCTTCTTGTGTCGTCTGTCACTTCCTGTGACATCATCACGCTCTTTGGGTCTCTTTTTCTGTTTGAGTCTGGCAGGAACAAACTCCACACCTTGACGAACACACTCCTCATCTGACAACAACAATTAGACTGTATGATTGGACGTGTACATTGTGCAAGGCATCACTTATTTATAGTAATATTTAACTCAGATTTCCAAACTAAGTCACACAAGCCATTAATATGGTTACAAGTGAAGCGTGTGCTTTCTGCACCACCAAACTGAATTGCAATCTGTCGAGACTCTGTTCACCGAGCAATGGAAGATGGGGAAAGTGTTTGGGAAACCTCGTTATTTTTGCAAATCCGTTTGGTGACGATACACACAGCAGCTTTAAATAGCATTGTAAGGTTAACTTTTGGGGTCTTTCTAAACTTACACTTCTCGTGAGCTTTCTTGTATCGTTTGCCGTTGACGTGGCGTAGAATGTGTTGCGGTATGCGACTGATGTGACGTAAAGTGAGCTTGCAGAAGAGATGATTACTAAGGGAGAAGCAGAATGAACATGTTAGCATGCCATTCTTAAAGGGATAGTTCATCATTTACCGTGTACGTGTATGACTTTCTTCTGCAGAACACAAATGAAGATTTTTAGATGAATATTTCAGCTCTGTAGGTTCATACAATGCAAGTGAATGGTGACAAGAATTTTAAAGCTCTAAAAAGCATATAAAGGCAGCATAAAAGTAATCAAAATGACTCCAGTGGTTTAATCCATGTCTTCTTAAGTAATATGATAGATGTGGATGAGAAACAGATTAATATTCAAGTAATTTTTTACTATAAATATCCACTTTCACATTCATGTTTCTTATGCTTCTTATGCATTATTCATGCATATCACCACCTACTGGGCAGGGAGGAGAATTTCTAATAAAAAATGACTTAAATATTCATCTGTTTCTCACCCACATCTATCATATCGCCTCAGAAGACATGGATTAAACCACTGGAGTTGTATTGATTACTTTTATGCTGACTTTATGCGCTTTTTGAAGCTTCAAAGTTTTGGTCACCATTCACTTGCATTGTATGGACCTACAGAGCTGAAATATTCTTCTAAAAATCTTCATTTGTGTTCTGCAGAAGAAAGAAAGTCATACACATCTGGGATGCATGAGGGTGAGTAAATGATGAGAATTTTCATTTTTGGTGAACTACATTTTTCAAGTGCTGAGCGTAAAGGGGTTGTGCTGTTTAAATACAAGCACACTAAAATGTAATGGTTAGTAATAATGTGTACTCACAGTTGTTTAGTGCTGGGCACTATATGAGGCTCATACTGACTGTAATCAAATTCTGCCTCTTCTGACAGTTTCTTGTATTTCTTTCCTGATGTGAAATGCTGCAGTTCAGCTAGACTACACGGAAACTCATGACCGTTCAATGTGCACTTCACCTGAGAACATAGAAACATAAATACAGAAATATAATAGAAAAGAGACTAGATTTAAATGGTCTGACCATCTATGTTACTATTAACTTATGTCCTACTCACTTTTAAATCTTCACATTGATCACATGAATCTGTATGTTTTACCTTCTTAGAGTCTGTGAGCTCAAAGAATGGATGATTCTGTAGAAACGTTCTCAAATCCTCTGATAAATCCTCCATTACAACAAAAAATAGCAGAATTAAAACGTCAACAAACCAAATATAAGCGAGGAAAACCTATGTCGTACTTAACCGCGAAATGTTATTACAACACCGCTGAAAAACGCACACTAAACATCAAATTAAAAGGAAAAACAACATAAACGCTGTTGTTTTGGGCTCATGCGTGTGCTACTCGAAAAACTATAATTTGACGTCATAAATGCGCGACGCTGACTCTGACGTCAGGACCGCGGTCTTTCAAAGGCTGTCTCAAAACCTTTCAAAGGTCGAATATTAGGACAGATTTTGTGTAAATCATAGACTCATAGTTCCCATCGTATTTGGAAAACTAAATATTAGTAAAAAAAATAATAATATATATATATATATATATATATATATATATATATATATATATATATATATATATATACACACACACATTAAAATATTTCGAGCTGATCCAATAGAATTTTCCTCTGTGGCACATTTGTTGCAAGATTTTATTTATTTTTGACTTTTATGATGCATAAGAAGTCAACTCTATAAATTAACCCTTGTGCGATCTTCGGGACATTTTTGTCTTTTTCATTTTTTTTTAATTTTTTTTTTCGATAATTTTGGCTGTGTTAATGCCAACGGCATAAATTTAGCTAAAGGTGTGTATTTTGGGGGGAATTTTAACAATTCAACCTCAGTTCCTATAATACATCTATAATACACTTGTGTATATAAAATAGTAACACTCAGGACCTTCAGGACAAAAATGTCCCCATTGAAACCCATTAAAACTGCAATATTTGATCCCAGTGCCATTAAAGCATAAAATCATGAATTCTATGATATTATGCTTTCATTCCGGAGCCCTGGCTTCAAAATTTACGTTTAATATTTTCCACCAGATGGCGCCATTTTTCTCATGTTTAGCCTATGGAGCAAATACATGCTTTTCCCCTATTTACTGTTTGCTGTATGATAGAGCACTGCAGGCCAATTGAATAAATGATGCAGCTAAAATTGTATGTGTGTGTTTTGTATGTGTGTATTGAGAAATTTGTGTGTGTGTGTAAAAACAACAGTGGCATTATATAAACAAACTGGCATTTAAAGGGTTAAAATCCTGAAAATGAATGAATATTTGGTAGTTATGATCAGGACTGATGTTGATTAAAATTAACTCATTGAAAGTGGAAAATAATATTAATATATAATATTTTTATGGCAGTTTTTTGACACGGACATTTTTGTCCTCTAAGGACCTCTGAGTAACTTTTTTTTATTGACGCACAAGGGTTAAATGACATATCGTTGTTTTATCTCATTAAAGTAATGACATTTTATATCATGATAATAATGAGAATTTGGGGTACAATGTGTTAAATTGTCATGAAAATAATGGCACAATTCAAAGATTCCTAATGGTCAAAAAAGGCTTTCAAATGACTATAATTATTTTAGAAATAATATTGGTTACACTTGACAATTAAATAGCATTTGCTACCTACAGTAGTTAACATGAATAGTTTTGCAGCGTTTATTAATCTTGTTTAATGTTAAGTTCAACGTATACTTCCATTTTTGAAATTTGATGTAGTGTACGTTAACATTAGTTAATGCATTACGAACTAACATGAACTACTTTAGAATTTTTTTAACAAATAATAATAATAAAATAATTAAAATTATTTTATTTAAAAAAATAGTGTTTATTTTTAATTCATGATACCTAATATATTTACTAATGTGAACAGATATAACCATATTGAAAAGTGTTACCATAATTTTACAGTGTAGTTTTGAATCTGAAATATAATTTTGGATTTTGAAATATGATCTGGCCATGTTTATGACAGGTTTTGAGAGATTTTACTATAAACACACAGACATACAGTGAAGTTCAAATGTCTGAGACCATTTGCTCTTCTGCATTTTTAATAACCCTTTAATTCATACTATTTAATTCAGACTTTTTCATATCTATATAAGTTACAGGATCTATATTTCTTTGTTAATTACAAGAATATTAGTACAATATTCATACAAATGACAAGTTGATTTTCTGCGTGACAATGTTGAATTATCAGTATCTCATATGCGTGTACATATACAGTTGAAGTCAGAAGTTTACATACACTTTGTTAGTATTTGGTAGCATTGCCTTTAAATTGTTTAACTTGGGTCAAACGTTTTGGGTATCTTTCCACAAGCTTCTCACGATAAGTTGCTGGAATTTTGTCCCATTCCTCCAGACAGAACTGGTGTAACTGAGTCAGGTTTGTAGGCCTCCTTGCTCACACAAGCTTTTTCAGTTCTGCCCACAAATGTTCTATCAGATTGAGGTCAGGGCTTTGTGATGGCCACTCCAATACCTTGACTTTGTTGTCCTTAAGCCATTTTGCAACAAATTGGAGGTATGCTTGGGGTCATTGTCCATTTGGAAGACCCATTTGTGACCGAGCTTTAACTTCCTGGCTGATGTTTTGAGATGTCGCTTCAATATATCCACATCATTTTCCTTCCTCATGATGCCATCTATTTAGTGAAGTGCAGCAGTCCCTCCTGCAGCAAAGCACCCCCACAACATGATGCTGCCACCCCCATGCTTCACGGTTAGGATGGTGTTCTTCAGCTTTCAAGCCTCATCCTTTTTCCTCCAAACATAACGATGGTCATTATGGCCAAACAGTTCAATTTTTGTTTCATCAGACCAGAGGACATTTCTCCAAAAAGTAAGATCTTTGTCCCCATGTGCACTTGCAAACTGTAGTCTGTGTTTTTTATGGTGGTTTTGGAGCAGTGGCTTCTTCCTTGCTGAGCAGCTTTCAGGTTATGTCGATATAGGACTCGTTTTACTGTGGATATAGATACTTGTCTACCTGTTTCCTCCAGCATCTTCACAAGGTCCTTTGCTGTTGTTCTGGGATTGATTTGCACTTTTCGCACCAAACTACGTTCATCTCCTTCCTGAGCGGTATGATGGCTGTGTGGTCCCATGGTGTTTATACTTGCGTACTACTGTTTGTACAGATGAACGTGGTACCTTCAGGCGTTTGAAAATTGCTTCCAAGGATGAACCAGACTGAGGTCTGAGGTCTTGGCTTATTTCTATTGATTTTCCCATGATGTCAAGCAAAGAGGCACTGAGTTTGAAGGTAGGCCATAAAATACATCCACAGGTACACCCCCAATTCAGGACACCTCCTATCAGAAGATAATTGGCTAATTGTCTAAAGGCTTGACATAATTTTCTGGAATTTTCCAAGCTGCTTAAAGGCACAGTTAACTTAGTGTATGTAAACTTCTGACCCACTGGAATTGTGATATAGTCAATTAAAAGTGAAACAATCTGTCTGTAAACAATTGTTGGAAAATTGCACAAAGTAGATGTCCTAAACGACTTGCCAAAACTATAGTTTGCTCATATTAAATCTGTGGAGTGGTTAAAAAATGAGTCTTAATGACACCAACCCAAGTGTATGTAAACTTCTAACTTCTTCTGTACATATTACACATGCTATTTCTTACTCAAGGTGGCGCTGATGTTTCAGTGATTGACTTGATTAACATTTGACGAAGCAGCAACATGGAAGAAAACTATAGCAAGTTTAACACATGAACAGCATGATTTGACTTGTCATTTGGGCGTAGTACTGAAATTAAGTGTCTATTTAGACTCAAAAGGAGAAAATACATGTGTGTAGCTTATGTGTTATGTGTAGCTCAATTTGTGTTTGACATCCAATTACGTCTCATAAAATGAATCCTGTTCTATATTTGTTGCATCATCTCTGAGATATATATATATATATATATATACACACACACACACACACACACACACACTATAAATATACTCTATTAATTTCTAATGGTCTTGCAAATGTTGACACTATCTGGGCATTTTGTAGATCCATTTGTGATAGATATACGTGCCGGGTCGTGCCTTTAAGAGAACTGAATTTTGATTTGTTTTTTTATCAGAATATGCAGCCATTCTTGACCAGATGTAACACTGTTTAATAATGAAAAAGCCCTTGTAATCTTCAAATATTTTAATAGAAATTAAAACAAGCCAAACACAGAAAACTAACATTAGAAAATGGAAAATACACGCTGCTATAAAACACTTGTTCGGTTCAGTTTGCCGGTTGTTGAATAAAATGTCGTCATGTGGCCGCGGGTTTGAGTCATAGTGCGTTCAGCTTGCCTTAAAAGTGTCCTGCAGTCATTCCTCTGTCAGTGCTCAACAAAACACAGGAATTACAATATTACACATTATTCCATGACTGAACATTTTTTTTTACTTAAGCTTCATTAAAGGTGTAAATGTGTGTGGCTGGAATCTGTTATCATTGTGACAATATTCTCATCTTTGCAACAGCTACATTATTCCTACTGAATCACTCACTGGGAAATTTCCATTAAGAGGCCATACATTAAAGAAATAGTTCACTCAAAAATGAAATTCCTCTCATCATTTATTCACCCTCATGCCATCCCAGATGTGTATGACTTACGTTCTTCTGCAGAACACAAATGAAGATTTTTAGAAGAATATTTCAGCTCTGTAGGTCCATACAATGCAAGTGAATGGTGACCAGAACTTTGAAGCTTCAAAAAGCACATAAAGGCAGCATAAAAGTAATCCATATGACTCCAATGGTTTAATCCATGTCTTCTGAAGTGATATGATAGGTGTGGGTGAGAAACAGACCAATATTTAAGTCTTTTTTTCCTATAAATCTCCACTTTCACTTTCACATTTTTCATGCATATCACAACCTACATGGCAGGGAGGAGAATTTATAGTAAAAAAAGGACTTATTGATCTGTTTCTCACCCACACCTAACATATCACTTCAGAAGACATGGATTAAACCACTGGAGTCGCTTGGAGTAGCCTACTTTTATGCTGCCTTTATGTGATTTGTGGAGCTTCAAAGTTCTGGTCACCATTCACTTGCATTGTATGGACCTACAGAGCTGAAATAGAAAGTAAGTCAAACACATCTGGGATGGCATGATGGTGAGTAAATGATGAGAGGAATTTCATTTTTGGGTGAACTGTCCCTTTAAAGATCCTAATACATTCTAGTTCAGACAAACAAGTAGTAAATGTTTAATAAGGAGCACTGCACTTCCACATGATTAATAAAGCAAATTTACAACACCACTCAGGCGATAACAAATTATTTTGACAAACAAATGTACACCTCAAACGAAGTATCATTAGAGGAAATCAACTTTGAATATGATCAGACTATATCATGAAATATGTGCTGCACTTTGGGTCATATTTCAGCCCAAAATCAAAACACAAAACTATGAAATTCTGTTTTGCATTAAGTCGAGTCATTCAGTGCTTTTGTATCAGCAGATTTCAGATGACAGAGTTTTTCCAGTGTACAGTTTTTGAGGTGCCGTGGCGACAAAATAATACATTTTTAAATAAAAAAAAAAACAATATTCAACTCTCACACAACTAATGCCATTATATTCAACGATCCTCTCATGGACGCCTGAATAAAACGCTCAAATTTAAAAGAGGTGACACTTTCTATCTATCTATCTTGAGCAATCCAAGCAACTTAATGAAATAAACAATCAATATGACTGATTCCAAAGAGGAATCTCACATCAGTGCAAACAGGTGAATGTCAAAAGAACATGTCCATATTTCACCATAAAATCTAAAAGTAAAAAAAAAAAACCTAATAATTATATTTTGCATTAAAAAAAAAAAAGTCCTATTAAGGATCATTAAGAACTTGTGCATTGTGACATTATTTTCATGGCAATTTCCTCTAATTCACATGGTTGTAACGTTTGCAATTCTTATTCTCATTACTGCAATATTACAGTTAAAGTATATTACAGTAATATTTTATTAAATGCATTTTTATATATCATTTGTGATAAAATCAGCATTAAAAGCAGAATAACAAATATTCATGATTCATACTTGATCATTATTATTTGCTCATAACAGTATTTTTTTCCCGCTTTAAAATAATGTACTTAATTCCCATGAAAACAATGTCACATTGTAAAACGTTGAAATGGTCCCACATATAGACTTATTGTCTTCATGCAAAATATGTCTTTTGATTTTGTGGTGAAATACCGTATGACCTGCACATGTTCTTTACAGCTTTTACGATATTAACCAAAATCAAGCGCGTTTCACCGAAATGAACTGTTCACTAGAACAGCTAACATAATCTAAAAACACACCCATCAACTCTTCCTCAAAATAAAAGATCTGTGAGGAACATTCAGAATATATCAGCGGTATTAAAGGAATAATTCCATGAACATGTCATGTTTTCTTCTTCCATGAAACACGAGGAGAATTTCGGAAGAATGCTCATGCTTCTCTGGACGCAGCCGTAATAATCACCTAAGAAATACGGGTTTGGAACAACATTAGGACAGAACTTTTATTTTTGTGCGAATTAAGCCTTTAAACCAACATGTGTGTTTTTTTGAGGATTTATTTGCGTGTTATATGCCATACAAACTGTATGCGATTGGTGGGTTTTGGTACAAACAGGAGGATGGAGGTCTCTCTAAACCCTAAAAACAAGCGAAGAAGAAAACACAACTGAATAATAACATAACTCACTATAGCTGACCCAGAGGTATAAATGAGATGCCATCTGAAAACGGTCAGAACGCCATAAACCCCGCTCACTGGGACAACAGCTACAAAACACGGTTAGTGCTGGTTTAATGATGCTTTTCCATCCCAAACCTTTACTGTTATCCGACAGAACTCCACTGAAAGACGTTTAGAATAACTCACATCATATGCACCTTAGTGAAGTAACAAAATAACATTAAGATAATTCAGGGAAAACGTCATGGATTGAGCGTTGGCATGACAGTTAATTTTTGAGTGTCTTCATCATAAACGTGACGCATTCATCTCTCTACATTTAAAAAGATTTGACATCTCTTAACAGCAGAGGTTTCTTGAGAGTCGTGTGACACGGATTTCAAAACTACAACCGCATTTTCACATCCGGTTACGGAGCGATTCAGAAGTGAGCTGCTACATTCACTACAAACCTGCAGGTCCAACGTTACTCTTCTGTGAGTCTCATATTCACAAATCACATTTCACCCCAAAATGAAAAGAAAAAAATACTGAAATTATATTTTGATTAAATAAGATTAGTGTGCCTATTTCTGGACCATTAACATTTATACAAGTCATTAACAAGGCACCCACACAGACCCCCCCCCCTCCCCGCAAGATGCCCAACTGCCCATGTCGCCCATGTCTAAATCTGCCACTGGGCGAGAACATGTTAAACTGTAGTGAAAGTAATGTCGCAATGCAAAAAACCATAATGGTCCTAAAATAGGCTTCATTTTCTTCTCTTTTTCCGTGACGGCGAATCTCACGAGTAGCATGTCCAGGTCATGTTTTACTCCAAAATCAATAGCAAAAGAAAACAAGAATGACATTATGCATGAAGACGACGAATCCTATTTTAAAAACCTTTAGGACTTTTTGCGTTGTGACACTATTTTCAATGCAATTAAGCACATTTTTACACCAAATTCTCATTACTGTAATGCAATTTGTTTTGCATTAATGTAACAGTAATTAAAATCATCCTGTCAGTACAAATAATTTTAAAATCAACATAAATTTAGTACATCAAATATTACCATAATGCATACTTATTTGTCCTTCACAATTTAAATAATTAAATTTTCACATTACAAAAATGAGAATGAGATTCCTTTGCGTTACATTAATGAGGATTATTATTATTATGACATTTTATTCACGTTACGTGGTGGAAACATCATTAATAGTCATTCAAATAACATCACAATGTAAAAAATCTTAAAATGCAATTTTTTTTAAACTCCAAACAAAAAATGCAAAAAAAATGTGCATAAATAAATGCATTTTTTTGCATTGTGACATTACTTTTTTAATGACAGCTAAGCACATTTTCCCCCTAAATTCTCAATACCGTAATGCAAAAAAATCTGTTTTGCATTATTGTAATAAACGATACACAGATTCTTTTTTTTTTTGTTTTGTTATTAAAATCAGTTCAGTACAACAAATATTACCATGTTGTATACCTACACACTTTTTTCACATCACGCTAATGAAAATCACATTTCTCATGTTGCAGATATGAGAATGTTTTTTTTTCTTCACATTACACTAATATAAACTAATATCAAGTTAAAATGATAAGAATTCGATTCTTTTGCATTGCAGTGAAATTAATGACATTTTATTGACAAAACGTGGTGAGAATTGGGTGAGAACATGTTTAATTGTCATGAAAATAATGCCCCAAAAATGTAAATGATCCATAAAAATTATTTTCTTAATGAAAAATATAATTTCGTAGTTTTCTCTTTTGATTTTGGCGAGAACTATGAACATGCCGTTTTGTGGCACGAGATTCACTATCGAGAAAGTAGAACACTTCCCAGTTAACAAACCGTCATCACTCCCTTCATCTGCACTCAGAGGTTCTTCACACACACAGGGTTACAGGCTTAAAATTGTGGCACAAACTGTTGTCTACGGAGGAGTGTTTTCACTAGGGTCCTGTGAGGGTCTCTCAGGATTGATAGCAGCTCTAGACTTCTCGTCTTCTTCATGACGTCAAGTCTCAGCGTCGTCTCCCTCCACGTCCTCGTCTCTTAGCAGGAGTCCGCCCGCGACCCCTGACGGCCCGCACCTCGGAGATGCTGCAACCGACCACCTCCTCCTCAGGCTCTCCTGTGATCGATTCGTCCTCTGCGTCCAGTCCTGACTGGCTGGGAGGAGTAGAGCGTGCCACACCCGCGAGATCTTCGTCCTGTTCTGGCTGCTGGTTTGGTGACCGGACTGTTTCCGGGTCGTTCGTGCTCAGTCTGCAGATACTGAGGACAGGAGGTGAGCTACGGCTGCTTGACTGAGGTGTTTGGAGGGCTGGTTTTGGGTTGAGAGACTCCGGTGAGGTAAACCGAGGTTCTCTGGTGCTGGTTTTGTCTGGACTGTGATGGTCTGTTGATCCTGCTGAAGTTGAACCGGCATCTTCACGTGTCTTTAAGGCTTTATAACTCTGTGCAACCATAATGACACATGAACAACATGATAAACATATTAACTGCTGCATTTTTTGGGTTATTATGGGTAACTGAAATTTTGAAATATTTTAAAGCATATTCAAAAACAGCTACATGAGATTCATAATACACATTTTTCAGTCTAACTGCAAATGATTAATCAGTCCACGTTATTCCAAAACAAAAAGATTCTTAATGTTTATGATGCAAATGGACATGTGCGTTTCTGTCGACACAGACTGAACATCTCAAAGCTTCAACGTACCTTCAGATTGTGAAAGTGTTTGAGTGTTTTGCAGTGTGCATGTCGAGCCGACGACTCAAAGTGATAGAAATGATTGCACAGTCGACAGAGAAACCCAGCGACAGGAACCACAAAACTAGATCCTGGAAGATATTAATTAATAATCAATGATTGGCTGTTTGTTTGTTATTTATTAAAATGTCTAACTAAAAGGGATAGTTCACCCAAAATGAAAATTCTCTCATCATTTACTCACCCTCATGCCATCCTAGATTTGTATGACTTTCTTTCTTCTGCAGAACACAAGTGAAGATATTTAGAAGAAAAGTTCTGCTCTGTAAATCCATACAGTGCAAGTGAATGGTGACCAGAACTTTGAAGCTCCAAAAAGCACATAAAGGCAGCATATAAGTATTCCATACAACTCCAGTGGTATAATCCATGTCTTCTGAAGTGATATGATAGGTGTAGGTGAGAAACAGATCAATATTTAAGTCCATTTTCTATATAAATTCTTCTCCCTGCCCAGTAGGGGGCGATATGCATGAAGAATGTGAATCACCAAAAACACAAGAAGAAGAATGTGAAAGTTAAAGTGGAGACTGACAGAGCAGGGAGGAGAATTTATAGCAAAAAGGACTTAAATATTGATCTGTTTTTCACCCACACCTATCATAGGACATGGATTTAACCACTGAAGTCTTGATTATGTTTGTTTCCTTTATGTGCTTTTTGGAGCTTCAAAGTTCTGGTCACCATTCACTTGCATTGTATGGACCTACAGAGCTGAGATATTCTTCTAAAAATCTTCATTTGTGTTCTGCTGAAGAAAGAAAGTCATACACATCTGGGATGGCATGAGGGTGAGTAAATACCATCCCATTAATGAAAACTAAACTAAACCATTATGCAATAATAGTTTACATACTCAATCATTCAAGAAAAAAACAACTGTAATCATTACCCACCATACACTGTATCCGCGTCAAACTCCTCGTCTTCAGTCAGATCTTCCAGTGTGACCTCCATCTGTGCAGACAAACCCTCCTGAAAGAGCCACACGAGTGTCACCATCAACCTTTATCATTATAGCAATGTGTTTACACAGGGGTCTAAAGGTTCAAATGTCTAACGGTTCGGTTTGTATCACGGTGACGATTAATCGGCCGATAGTTTTTAAAGTCGATTTATGGAGTCTTAAATAATTTTTAGTCTTTCAATACTATGACGGGCACAGACATAAAGGGCTCCAAGAGTCCAAAATGAATAAAATCCCAGATAAAGTTTATTGTTCAACCAAAAACTAAATTATTACCCCAAAAAAATGTATATTAAGATTTGGTGCATAATGTGGGAATTTTAACTATAAACAAGCCCAAAACACACAAGGGACTCTTATTTTAAAATGACAGAGACTTCCATTGCAATGGTCTATTAGTTAATCTATTTATTCACCAGATGAAGGGTTTTGTAAAGAGTTTTGTAAGAAAGTGGTTATTAATTTATTGTGTAATTTTTATAGATTTTTTTGGTTTTCCACAGTGAGTGCCCTCCACTGGCCTGGTACAAGCTCAGTTCAATTAATCCGTCTTTCAATAAAAAAATATATATATAATTTTAAAAAAAGGAGTACAAAACCTATATTAATTACTAAAAAAGTAGTTATGCAATATCTTGTGAAAATATATGCAATATGAGAGATTTATAAACAATGTTAGTGGGCCAGACATACTGTATGTAGACCTTCATATATAGGTTGGACTTTTTAATATTACCGTTTTTAAATTATTTAAAAAATTAAACCATACTTATTTTTTCATTCTTTTTTTTTTTCTCCCCAATTTGGAATGCCCAGTTCCCAATGCGCTCTAAGTCCTCGTGGTGGCATAGTGACTCGCCTCAATCCGGGTGGTGGAGGACGAACCTCAGTTGCATCCGCGTCTGAGACAGTCAATCTGAGCATCTTATCACGTGACTTGTTGAGCACGTTACCGTGGAGACGTAGCGCGTGTGGAGGCTTCACGCTATTCTCCGCGGCATCCACGCACAACTCACCACGTACCCCACCGAGAGCGAGAACCACATTATAGCGACCATGAGGAGGTTACCCCATGTGACTCTACCCTCCCTAGCAACCGGGCCAATTTGGTTGCTTAGGAGACCTGGCTGGAGTCACTCAGCACGCCCTGAATTCGAACTCGCGACTCTAGGGGTGGTAGTCAGCGTCAATACTCGCTGAGCTACCCAGGCCCGTTTTTTCATTCTTAAACAACACTTTGTTTTGTATAAACAAAATTAAAAAATATTTATGCTTATACAGACAATAAACATTTGTAAACGCAACATTATGGTGATAACTTGCACAAAGTCAATATGGGACTCGTACTCAAATGTGAAATACTTTAAATAGTTGGTTGAACGTGTTAACCACTAGACTATTCAGCATTTGGAACAGCGCGAAATTGGGTTTACATCATAGAATAAAGAGTGTGTAGGCGTGGGGAATCACGTGACACTATGCAAGTGGAAGCAGCCTCTCCGCTATACTTTGCTACAAGTGCAAGAGCAAGATGGCGGGGGCCCGGTTAGGAATGACAGCGTGCCTCAGGATGTAGGTAAAGATATTGCCAACATTTATGCAGTGCTAACGAAAATCGACGACATGGAGGGCCTCGCGGAAATATGTCGAGCGATCACATCTATGGAGGTGAAACTTTCCACCCTGATCACAAGAATAGATGAGGCTAAAAAGCAAATCGAATCTCTGGAAGCAGCCGGAAAAGAGCTGTAGATTAAATGTTTCTCTCCACGTGGAATGTTAATGGGCTGGGGCACCCTATAAAAAGAAGGAAGGTAATATCTTTTCTTAAGCATATAAAATTTGATACAGTGTTCCTTCAAGAAACGCACCTTTCTGCACAGGAAGCTGAAAAACTTGGTAGGGCATGGGGTGGGCATGTATTTTGTAGTGCTGGTTCGAGTAAGAGCAGGGGAGTCATCACATTGATAAGTAAGCATTTACAATTTAAATGTCTCAAACAGATTAAAGATAATTTAGGAAGAGTCATTATTGTTTTGGCTGAAATACAGGGGCAAAATCTTATTTTGGTTAATATCTATGCACCCAACGCTGATGATCAGAACTTTTTTATAGATCTTGAGGGAAAGCTACAAGCAGCTGGGATCCTCCATGATAAAGTTTTGGTGGAGACTTTAATCTTTTAATGGATCCGGTCCTTGATCATAGTGATGCAAAAGTGTGTAAACCCTTTAGAGCAATGTTGACACTTCAGAGGATGTGTAAAAATCTTGGTCTTTCAGATATTTGGAAACTTCTGAATACATCTGGGAGGGACTGCACATTTTTTCATCAGTTCATAAGATTTACTCTAGAATAGATTTTTCCATCTGCCACCGATTGCTCAATTGGGAACATTTTAGTTTCAGATCATGTTTTGGTGTGTTTAGAGATGTTGCCACATATAGAGAAAAGAAAATTATATAGATGGCGCTTTAATACATCCCTTCTACAGGATCCAGCATTTCAACAAATGTTAAAGACAGAAGTTAATGTTTATATAGAAACCAACTGGTCCTCTGTGGGCGTGGCATGAAAGGCTCTTAAGGCAGTTCTTAAGGGGCGGAGCATACAGTATGCCTCATTCATTAAAAAGATCAAAGCACAGGAATTCATGGTATTGGAGAAGTATGCTGAAACAGCTGAAACAGAGCTGAAGTGCCGAATGTCTTCCAATGGTCTTAGAGAGTTGACTCAGCTAAAACAAAGGTATAATACTATTTTGTCACAGAAGGTGGAGTTTTGCTTATTCAGGGCAAGGCAGACATACTTTGAGTCAGGAGACAAGGCAGGGAACTTCTTGCCAGGTACATAAAACAGAGAATGTTTTTTTCCACCATTCCTTCTGTGAAGTCTTCTGGAGGCAATATATTTAATTCTGCCACAAATATTAATAAGGCCTTTAAAGATTTCTATTTCTATCTTTGTAGCTGCACGTCCTCGTCTACCGATAAGGATATTAGCTACTTCGTAGAGCCATTAGAACTTCCTAAATTGACGAATTGACTCAGATATTACTTTGGAGGATCTTGTTGAGGTAATTAAAGCCTTGGCAACAGGTAAGGCACCAGGGCTAGATGGTTTTGCCGCAGTATTCTTTTTATTTTATGTCCACTTATGTTAGAAGTTTACAGAGTCATTAAAGAAAGGTTAACTACCGCCAACCATGACGCAAGCCCTGATCAGTCTGATTCTTAAAAAAGACAAAGACCCAAATGAGTGTAAAAGTTATCGTCCAATTTCCCTGATCCAGTTAGATGTAAAAATATTGTCAAAAATTCTGGCTAATCGATTAAGCAACGTAAATACATCTCTTGTAAATATAGATCAAGAGGGGTTTATTCATGGTCATAGTTCTTCTGATAATATTAGACGTTTTATAAATATTATGTAGCGAATGATCAGACCCCGATTGATTCACTTGACACAGAGAAGGCGTTTGATAGGGTTTTTAAGATTTTGGAAATTTTATATTCATTTCAGTGGAGGATTAAGTTTATTCAATGATTGACCTAGAATCGGTTATACTCTTCTTTATTTGACCTGTTATTGTATTATCTGAAATTATTAAGTAGAAACAACAACATTTAAATAGCAAATCTGAGTTAAGTCTACTTGCATCTAGTTATCTTTACTTAAAAAGTTAAGTTCATTCTATATGAACACCAAATTAAGCAAACTTAATTACACAAGTTTTTGAGATGCCATTACTTAATTCAATTAAGAGAATGAGTTTACTCAATCAGTTGAGTAAAGTCAACTTAATAGGGTTTTCAGTGCATCTTCAGAGCCATACGGGTACACTAGTGGAGGCTGTAACTGCCCTCACCGAACCGTACGCTCCAGATGCGTCGTTAGACTTGAGATGTACCACGGTGCAACTGTGGGTGACGAAATGTATGTTTTTATGAGAACCGTTACACCCCTAATAGAGAGCAATGCAAAGGTGTGTATTTATTATCAGCAACAGAAGAGATGAGCAGCTTTCACCTTCCCGTTTTCCTCGTCCTCTCTCTCGTCATCGGTGACATCACTGTCCTCATCGTCCAAAAACGACTCGGAGTTCAGCTCCTCCACTCCATCTTTTCCCGACTCCTTCCACAGCTGAAACGTAACAAATAAAAGAAAATTCATATGTCCCGCCCTAACTTCTTGACATGAATCTTGAGACAGCTTAAAAAAGCAGTACAAGATATTTTTTAAAATAATGAACTCCATGACATGAACAAGCATCATCGTTAGTAGCAGTCGTACACATATGTGCTCCTTATATCTGAATAAATGTCAGAGTTTACCTGCTTGACTCTTTGCTTATGCTCCGTCGACTGCATGTGCTCCACAAACTCTCTGGGCCTCCTGAATTCTTGCTTACAGACAGTACAGCTGGTGCTGGATGAGCGACAACAGCGCTGTACAAACACAGGAGAGAGAACATACTTATGTTTGAGTTTGGAATACAGCGCATGAGTCATATGAACTACTTTTATGGTGCTTTTTTGGCATTTTTAGTCCTTTTTGCAGCATGACAGCCCCTGGTCACAGTATGCTTTCACTGTGTGGAAAAGAGCAGCATGAACATTTGGCTAGACATCTCCTTTTGTGTTCCACAGAAGAAAGAAAGTCATACAGGTTTGGAATGGCATGAGGGTGAAACTAATGTGTTGTTCACCTTGTGCTCCTTGGTTCGGCGATGGTCCATGACGTTGGAGGTGAAGTGAGTTTGGCAGGTGGAGCACCATCTCTGTAAGCCTGGTCTCTTCTCTCTGGAGGATCATGGACAGTGTTGACACAGTTAATCAATAGCACTCAATAGTGAGGTACTGCAGAGCTGCACATGTTTAAGCCTTAAAGGAACATTCCGAGTTGAATATAAGTTAAGCTCAATCGACAGCTTTTGTGGTATGTTGAATGACACTATTCAGAAGAGAAAGGTTGAGGAATACTAAAGAGGTGTGGGCATAACTAGTTAAAACTGATTAGGAACAGAGGGTGAAATGAGGTCCCGGCTCATCTCAGAAACTCTCACCCCTCCTTACGAGCCCCTTGCAGAGACTCTTGTACGCGTGGCAGCAGCGTGACGAGACATGCGTTACTCATGTGCTGGATCTCCATCATCTTCTGCTGGTGCGTCAGTCCATTCATATGGCTCTGGAAATTCTGCACACACAAGAACATTGATAATATGGACCCTTTGATCAAATGAGGGTTAATGACTGGAAAAAAAGCTTTGTTCCTGATCTGTTTTTTGCTGCTGACAGAAAACATGAGCTCAAGCAGCATTTGAGGAACATACTTGCTGGTTATGGCATGTAATGTTGCAAATGTAGCAGATGAACTTGCTGGCGGTCTCTCCTCCGCCATCTTTAACCTCCTCCTGAACCCTGGCAGTGAGGGGAGTGGCTGTGGTCTCCTTCATTTCAGTGACTGTATCAGAGTCTGTGATGTCATCAGTGACATCACTGTTCTCATGCTCATCTGTACTTTCAACCTGCTAACGTAAAAACAAAGATGCAATTATTTGATCCTGCTAAAGCAGGGTGTGGCAGGGCAGAGGGCGGGGCCGGGCCGTGATGCTGCACACCCGGCCCCTAATCAGGCTGATCAAGCCCGAGAGGGATAAATGCGACCGGAGGCAGCAGTTAGAGAGAGAGAGAGAACAACAGGCAGCTGCCCTGTATGTGTTTGTTTTTTTGTTTAAGTTAACCATTAAATATTATTTATATTGTTAAGCCAGTTCTCGCCTCCTCCTTTAAACAGAACTTTGTTACATTGCTGCCGAAATCCAGGGAGGAGGAGGGATGCGCCGTAGTAGAGTCCCCGCCATAACCGTCCACCGAAATCGGAGCAGCCGCGGCCGCGGAGGAACAGCCGCCGACCGCGTGGGGAGGAGGGGCTCCTAGCCGACCGCCTAGAGTGGTCAGGGCCACTTCCAGGGGCGGAGGAGACCTCTACCGGCTGCTAAAACGCAGCAGGGTCAAGAGAGGACCGCCAACCGCGAGCGGGGAGGGGCTCCTGGCCGACCACCTGTAGGGGAGACCCCTACCGTCCACCGAAAATGTGGCAGGGCGTTCCGTCTGCCAGGGGCCAGAGGACTGCCTCCGATCCGCCCGGGAAGGCGTGGCTGTCATCCACTAGAGGGTGGAGGAGCGGCTGAGGACCAAGCAATGGCATATCAGGAAACCGGCGAGTACATTTTTTTTTCTCTCTCTCCTCTCTCTCTCCTGCTGTCGCTCCGTGTTGGCCTTTCCCTCTCTTTTTAAATATTAGTATTGTGTGTTTTAGATTGGTATCATCACCGTTACAGTGTACAAGTACCGCGATTTTTGTTGTTGTGTTTTCCTCCCCTTGTCCCCTCCCAGATCCAGAAAGGCGGGGATGCCCTGCCTGCATTCCCCTTTTTTCTCCCCAATTTGGAATGCCCAATTCCCAATGTGCTCCAAGTCACTGCTTTGGTTGACGTCCGTGGTGCTTTGCTTAAAATTTCTTTATTTGGGCATTAAAATGTGATTGGAATTTGAAGTGCAAAAAAATAACCACGGTTAGATCAAATAACCGCAATTAGACAATTATCACGTCAGGCGGGGGGGCCTGAGTAGCTCAGCGAGTAAAGACGCTGACTATCACCCCTGGAGTCGTGAGTTCAAATTCAGGGTGTGCTGAGTGACTCCAGCCAGGTCTCCTAAGCAACCAAATTGGCCCGGTTGCTAGGGAGGGTAGAGTCACATGGGGTAACCTCCTCGTGGTCGCTATAATGTGGTTCTCGCTCTCGGTGGGGCGCGTGGCGAGTTGTGCATGGATGCCGCAGAGAATAGTGTGAAGCCTCCACACGCGCTATGTCTCCGCGGTAACGCGCTCAACAAGCCACGTGATAAGATGCGCGGATTGACGTTCTCAGACGCGGAGGCAACTGAGATTTGTCCTCCGCCATCCGGTTTGAGGCGAGTCATTACGCCACCATGAGGACTTAAAGCGCATTGGGAATTGGGCATTCCAAATTGGGGAGAAAAGGGGAGAAAGACCCCCCCCCCCCAATTCTATATGATATGTTTCACAAAGAAAATGATTCCAATTTATAGAAACATTTTTTATGTAGTGGCAATGGCACCAACCTTCGCCACTCGACTTTGTTCATTTGCCTCAGTGGCCACTGGCCCGTCCACACTTCCTGCTTCCTGCAGTGCACACTCTGAAAAGTGATGCAATGCAATGTCATCAAACCCTAAAATGACTAAAAATGATGGTTTACAATACACAAGTTTTAACAGAAGAATTAATGTAAGTGCTTTTATAAAATTATAAGCTTCACATTTCTATCTTTAAACCCTCTAAAAATTGGCCCCATTGACTTCCATTGTAAATGCCTCACTGGAACCTCCAATTTTGCTTTTATTTTTAAAGGAGGGACGAGTTGAGATTGATTTTTGTGGTAATCAACATTATGCCAATCAATTTGATTCAGTTTGATTTACAAAACACTACTGTAAGCAATTTTTTGAACGGTTTGACATATTCATTGAAAAGGTCTGACTCAAAAGAACGATTTGCACACAAATTGTGTAAATCACTTTGGCTTGCAAGCAAGTTTTACTCTACACAAGTTCTACATAAAAGCAATACTGAGCCAATTAAATATTTTAGTGCAGAGCATTACAACAAAAATAAATGTTCATGTACAGATATTTCCATAAAGTTGACACACAATTTAAAAATTCCCTGATGAAACCCTGTGAAGTTATTTGAACTTTGAGTGTCACTGTAACATGTCAAGTGTTAAAGAAATATTCCGGGTTGCTCAGTTGACAGCATTTGTGGCATAACATTATTACAGAAGTCAATAAACATTCAAATACTCACAGTTTCATAAGTATAGCCACAAAACATAAACATTATGTGTTAACATGATTTTAGTGCTTACTAACCTTATCATTGTAAAGCTATATCCATTAATGTAACTTCATTTAGGGGTGGGCGATATACCGGTAGACATGATAAACCGGTATGAATTTGACAACACTTTGGATCATCGTCTTTATCACGGTAACACAAAATCGCCACCAAGTGGCAATAAATGTGCACCTCATTCTATCCACGTTACACTACATTTACATGTACACCAATACTCTGATTATTACAATAAATTATTATTGGAATTAATGCAATAATCAGAGTACAAGGAATAATTAGATTAAGATGTTTACATGATTTGGGCAAACCTCTTCAATCCTGTTTACATGCTACTTGCCAAAACTCTGATTATACGCTGAGAAATGTGATGTTTCAATGTTTTTTTATAATTAATATTTATTACAAAAAACATCTTGTTGCAAATATGTATCTTTAAATACAGTTTGGCATAAGGAAAATTAGTCAGTCTGTTTGATTCACTGAAAAGAATCGGTTCATAAGAGTCATTTTCGACTACACTGGATGTGCCGTCTCTATTGATTCACTGAAAAGAATCGGTTCCTAAGAGTCATTTTCGACTACACTGGATGTGCCGTCTATTGATTCACTGAAAAGAATCGGTTCCTACGAGTCATTTTCGACTACACTGGATGTGCTGTCTATTGATTGACTGAAAAGAATCGGTTCCTAAGAGTCATTTTCGACTACACTGGATGTGCTGTCTATTGATTCACTGAAAGGAATCGGTTCCTAAGAGTCATTTTCAACTACACTGGATGTGCTGTCTATTGATTCACTGAAAAGAATCGGTTCATAAGAGTCATTTTTTACTACACTGGATGTGCCGTCTCTCATGATTCACTGAAAAGAATCGGTTCCTAAGAGTCATTTTCGACTACAGTGGATGTGCCGTCTCTATTGATTCACTGAAAAGAATCGGTTCCTAAGAGTCATTTTCGACTACACTGGATGTGCTGTCTATTGATTCACTGAAAAGAATTGGTTCATAAGAGTCATTTTCGACTACAGTGGATGTGCCGTCTCTCATGATTCACTGAAAAGAATCGGTTCATAAGAGTCATTTTCGACTACAGTGGATGTGCCGTCTCTCATGATTCACTGAAAAGAATCGGTTCATAAGAGTCATTTTCGACTACACAAATTGGGGAGAAAAAGAGAAAATAAAAAAAAGAAAGAAAGAAAACAAGGGACGAGTCGAAATAGATTTTTGAGGTAATCAACATTATGCCACAAATTCTGTCGATTGAGCTTCACTTGTATTGAACCCAGAACATTACTTGCATTTCATTTCATGCATTTCATGTAACATGTTAATGACATTGACTACATAGACTCAACGGTTCAAATGTTCTGTACCTGCAGGATCTGGACTCTTAGATTCACTGATTTGAGTCGATTCGGTCTCCACAAGCTCCTCTGACCTGCGGAGAGACAGTAAACACATTATAAATCCATAATCTGTGAAATCATCAGTCCTTTCATGATATAAGCGGCACTCAGGTGTGATGTCACAGACTCGTACCCGTCTGTTTTGTGTTTTTTAGCTGTTGATTCATCGAGCGGCTCTGAAGATGATTGACAGCCTGGATCTGCAACACCTGCAGCTTCATCTGCTGCTAAGATACAAGAAGAATTCAGACACTCATTACATGATTTCTGTACATGAAGGTATTAAAACTCAAAGCCATTTGGTTGATGCACAACTGATGTGACAGAAAACAGAGAGCTCGTGATGAGTTGAGATGTTTCATCCCCCATTAGGCCAAGCGCACGTTACAAGACAAAAGGTTGTTACCCTATGAGCATGTTAAGACTCACAGTTTCTCGTTTCTAGGCTTTAGTGAAGCTTCATTAGAACGTACCTCTGCTTCTGCTCACTTCTGATTTCTGCTCGTTTTCCCTTTTCCTGTCTGGCTGATGCGACTGAAAGTCCTGCACAAATTGAGTTAGCAGGCCATTGAATTTCACCAAAACTTTATGAAATTAAAGGCATATATGGGCCAAGAACCAAATCTGATGCGAAGTTTAATACTAAGGTTTATCACTGACTCACTACGACAGTAATATCACTCTTAGAAGGGTAAACACACAGACATACATTGCTGTAGTAGCGTTGGTGTGGGGTGAAATGTCGCGGGAATCCCATGTGTGGAGTTTTGATGGCCACTCCCATTGGAACAGGCCCGAGGAGAGACGTTCTGGATCCTGGAGTGAAGAACTGAGGGAACTGCTGTCCGCCCATAGCAAACCCTCGCATGCTGCTAGCTGCAGAGAGAGATTTGAGCTACTGAACATCACCATTTCATACAAGTAAATCACTATAATTCACCATGACGGTTACAGGACAAATTGTTAAGGGACAGAACGAGTGAATCGGACGAAAGAGCATGTTCAGCTCAACTGTGTTTTGGTGTTTAATAACAATGCAGTGCATGCCATATTAAATATGACAAGATAAACACATGTGACTTTGCTTACCCTGCATCTGTTGCATAAGCAACGCCCCCTGCAGCATGGGATTGGGTGCCATGATGGATTGAGTGGCTGAGCAGAGGTTTACCATGCGGGCAGGAGGGGGTGCAGGGGCGGGCACAGCTATAGGCCTGAAACACAAAAATTGGTGGCAGCCTATTACTTACATTTTTCAATATTTACAGTGTTTGTTTAGGTTCAAATATATCATACTGTATGATTGCCCCTTTACATATTTACACATTTATTACACATTTAGTTACATGTTTGTTTATATGCATCACTCCAGCTGTTACATTAATGTCTTCTAAAGCTATATGATCACTTTTGGTGCAAAAAAGATCCATATTTAAGTACTTTTTTATTTTTACTCTAGCGGTATGTGGATATGACGTAATCACGTTAGCACATGAGACACGTGATAATTGAGGCAAGTGCATCACACCCGGAAGAGCAGCGCTGTTTACAAGTGAGTAGGAGGAGGGGCATGGGTAGCTCAGTGGTAAAAATACGCTGGCTACCACCCCTGGAGTTCGCTAGCTCGCTAGTTTGAATCCCAGGGCGTGCTGAGTGACTCCAGCCAGGTCTAATAAGCAACCAAATTGGCCCGGTTGCTAGAGAGGGTAGAGTCACATGGGGTAACCTCCTCGTGGTCGATATAATGTGGTTCGTTCTTGGTGGGGCATGTGGTGAGTTGAGCGTGGTTGCCGCGGTGAATGGCGTGAAGCCTCCACACGCGCTATGTCTCCGTGGCAACGCGCTCAACAAGCCACGTGATAAGATGCGCGGGTTGGCGGTCTCAGACGCGGAGGCAACTGGGATTCGTTCTCCACCACCCGGATTGAAGCGAATCACTACGCCACCACGAGGACTTAAAAGCACATTGGGAATTGGGCATTCCAAATTGGGAGAAAAAGGAAAAAAAAAAAAAAGCTTCGTTGGTTTTGGTTTAGATCTGTATTCATCTGTTTCTTTACTCACAATGGTGCATTTGTGTGCTCATCCTGGATGTCTCAACTGAGGGGAGAACGTGAGATTATGTCCGTATCATGGCAACGGTAATATGTCACACCGCATGATCTCCACCCTCTTGTGAAGCTTACCGGAAGCGTTGAATTATAGTTAAAAATTACGTAAATATTGATCAGTTTCACACCAAAAGCAATCGTGTTGCTTTAGAAGACATTAATTTAACCGCTGGAGTCGTATAGATGACGTTTATGCTGACTGTCTGTGATTTTTGGAGCTTCAAAAGTCTGATCACCATCCACTTGCATTATAAGGACCTTCTGAGCTGAGATATTTTTCTATTTTTACTCAAATGTTTTCTACTGAAGAAAGTCATAAAACCTGAGATATCATGAGGGTGAGTAAATGAACTATCCCTTTAATTATACAGGGGACCTTCTAACCATGTACATCACGAAAATATACATTTTACTAATTATATTTTATTCTGGGTTTTTTTTATAATTTTGGTCACATTTTAGCTTTTAAAAAAAGAATAAATCCATGTATTTAATAAATAAATAAATATGATATTATATTGTGTATTTTTTTACATGTTTACTGTAAAATGCATAGCTTGTACATGTTAAAGGTTTTTACATTGATTTGTTGAACACGTGCTAAAAACCAGTACTGTCTCTTTAAGAGAACCGGCAGTTTTTTAAAGAGCATCAGTAAATGAGCGCATATTAACGAGAGAGGACTCAAATGGCTTTATCTCATTCGTGCTATGCGTGATAAGATGTAAATATTTCTTTTTTGTTGTTTTTGATCAACAACTGACTGTAAAGAACAGAAAGGATATTAAAAGAGACAGTATTCAGAGACAAATGGGTCGCGTAGATCTCGTCTTTAGACACACATTACACAGAACAACTTTTACTCTCAACACGCAGTGAAAGGATCTCGCTGCTGTATATGCCACCATTATACAACACAATCACTGCTGAGTGAAGTCTGAACATTTACCAGCCAGATGCCAAATATTTACATATTAGTCGCACAGCCTGAAATTGGTTGCTGATGCGAGTGATTTCCTCTCATTGTAGTAGAGGGTTGCGCCTACAGTAAAAGATCCATATTGGGATTTAAGAATTGATATCGAGATTGTTCAAATGAAGATCGTGATGCATCAGAAAATCTATATTTTTACCCACCCCTACACCATATTTATTTTAAATCACAAATAACCATAGTTACAATATCAAAGGACACTTTCAACAATTCTGATTTAATGCAGCCCTAAAATCCAACTTAATTTGTATCAACCGTTTCCAGGCAGCCTGATTCTTTCCTGTGCTTTTACTCACGGAGATTGCATCAGCACAGCCAATCAGATTAGTGCTTATTGAATCGAGGAAGCGTTGTGTGTAATACAGTACGTATCAGATGTTCAGTGAACAGACTGTCCCGTACAATCCAGATTGAAAACACCATCATAACATCTCACCGTGCAGTCTGATGGTGATGTGTGATGTGATGAGTGGGTGGAGGTTGTGGTGGTGGAGGGGGTGGAGGTGGAGGAGGTGTCTGCTGCTGAAACAGCTGCTGCAGCTGTCGCAGGTGCTGATGAAACTGCTGCTGCTGCTGCTGCTGGTGCTGATGAGGGTTAAACATCCTGATGTCTGACTGTCAATCAACCGCCGCTGTTGTCTTAAAGATTCACCACACTACAGCCTGAGATACTGAACAGAAATAGAGAGAGATGGGTTACCCAGAATCACCCCATATCAGCCCTGTTATTTAACGGATAGCTTTTAGCAACATAAAAATTCTGTCATTATTTACTCACCCTCATGCCGTGTCAAACCTGTAGGACTTACTTTCTTCTGTGGAGCACAAAAGAAGAAGTTAGCCAGAATGTTTAGTCTCTGTCTCCATTAGCTTTTGTTATATGAAAAAAAGGAAACTTAGGGCTGAACGATTAAACGAAAGAACGAAGCCCCAAAAAGCACATAAAGTCCGCATAAAATTAATCCATATGACTCCAGTGGTTTAATCCATGTCTTCTGAAGCGATTTGATAGGTGTAGCTACTTCAAACTCTCCTCCCTGCCCAGTAGGTGGCGATATGCACGAAGAATGCAAATCACCAAAAACAAAAGAAGAATGTGAAAGTGAAAGTGGAGATTTATAGTACAAATTACTTAAATATTGATGTTTCTCACCCACACCTATTATATCGCTTCTGAAGACATGGATTAAACCACTGGAGTCATATGGATTAATTTTATGCTGCCTTTATGTGCTTTTTGGAGCTTCAAAATGTTGGTCACCATTCAATTGCATTGTATGGACCTACAGAGCTGAAATATTCTTCTAAAAATCTCCATTTGAGTCATACACATCTGGAAGGGCACGAGTGTGAGTAAATGATGAGAGAATTTTTTTTTTTGAGTGAACTATCCCTTTAAATGCATGTAAACGGGGTCAGTGTATTACACGTGTTGTCAGCGGTTCTGTGTTCAATACACACAAATTATTTCTATCTGGTGCCCTGAGTGACAGATGTGCTCCGAGTTTGGTTCGGTGTGCTAACGTGCGCTGAGCACATTATGTTTAATGCGGGGATGAGAGCATTTCATTGCATTAAAACTAAAAGGCTGTCGTCAACTCAACTACATACAACAGAAACATCAATTCATTCAGTTTTCTGCCAAAATAAAAGCTTCCGCCAAAATAAAAGCTTGAGGGTTTAAACGAACTGCAAAGCACTGCCACGAGCAAGTTAAGAAATTATTAAAGAATTTACTATTGAATAATTTAAGAAATCACTATTAAGTATTATTATTATTTTTTTAATTATTTTTTTAATAATATTCAAGTTTACTGGGTTTCAAAAAATAATGATGAAAAGTGAGCCGACACATTCACAAATTGGACAACAATATGTACACAGTGAATAGATGCAATGTGATTTGTCCTCTGTCTTATTGATTTATTTATTTTGATTCTTTTTAAGAGGACTCAAGTGCGAATACCCTTTCTAGAACAGTATTTCCCGTCGACACTAGAGTATGGGCAAAACATGGTTTAATTTTGGTTAAAAGCAATCACTTAAAAGTTTTTTATGTTTATCATATCGCAGTTCAAATCGCAATATTTTTCAAAATAATTGCAATTTGTCCAAATCGTTCAGCCCTACTGAGACTATCATGAGGAATTTGTTTTAAAACATTTATAGCATTTTATGCAAAAATTACTTTAAAAATGTCATGTGGTGTAACCATGAAGTAAAAGCTATTTAAATATTAAAGTAAACATTTTTAAAGGTTTTCTAGGATTTCGATTTTGAGTCACAAATATCAAAAGGTTTCTCAGGGTTACTCCATTTGACCTGAAAAATAAAATAAAATAGTTTTCATAAAAACGTCAAAATATCTGGTATTTTTTTTTTAATCTTCATCACACACATCCATGAGGATTTAAAGGCATCCTCTCTGTTCTGTGTGTTTCTTGTCACATTAGAACAGAATGGCGTCCTGCATGTTGGTTAAACCACCTGACTTTATTTAAAATAAAAGTTTTTCAAATATTCATTTTTTAAATAAAAACTATTTCACAGCTTTTTTTTTTTTTTTTATGTCTTCGGACAGTTACACCACAAGACATTTTTACTTTCAGGCTTCAGCCACGCAAAAAATATCAAAATGACTTTAAACTCAGTAATCGAAAACGTGTTCATCATAGTAGAGTTGTAGTCAAACATTTTTGTGTGAATTACATTTTTTATGCATTTTTGAATAACTGAGCAGCATAACAGATCCACTCTGCAGAGTACACATAGGCTTTAGGCCAACTAAACTAATTTAACTAGAGATTTTTTTCGATTTTCTTGATTAATTCGAATTTACGTTTTTGACACTTATTTTTTTTTAAATCGTGGAATCGAGGTTTTGCATAAAATATTAGCAGACGCTGTGGTTGGATACACTGTCAATCCACTAATGGCTGAATATAAAAGAGAAAAACAAATGTTCACAGCACTTGGCCTGATGCCGCCCTCAATCTGATAAGCTGAACATGTGTGGAAATATGCACGACTGCGCGCTCCAACGTAACACTGAGACCGATATAAAAGCTGGTAATATTTCCAGTACGATTGTACAGTGTGATTGTAGGTAGACTTCGTCCATCATGCATGTTTACACCGGCTTAATCAAACAAGAACTATGTTCTGTGTAAGTCATGAAGCACTGAGCTACATTTTCTGAAATGTCAACAGATATAAATGTGTTTTCTAACACTTTATAATAAACACATGACAGTTATGGGTGCTTCATATCAAATCATATAATGGGTAGACTATAAATGGGAGAATCATCCACATCGCCTTTTACCATGATGATTCAGATAGATTGTTAATTATCGCTTTGTTCTGTGACGTGTTTCAAATGTACTGCATTTATAGCCAACATTTAGGAAGCAAAGCGATCATTTTGACAAACAGCATTATCATTTCATTTTGTTGCTCTGCTCAGTGTGCACCGTTAGAGGGCGCCGTGTGCTCACAGCACGTGCAGCAGCATTTCTAGTGCACACTAGGCACGTGCAGCAGCATTTCTAGTGCACACTAGGCACTTACAGCAGCATTTCTAGTGCACACTAGGCACTTACAGCAGTACTTCTAGTGCACACTAGGCACGAGCAGCAGCATCTAGTGCATACTAGGCACGTGCAGCAGCATTTCAAGTGTACACTAGGCACATACAGCAGCATTTCTAGTGCACACTAGGCACTTACAGCAGTATTTCTAGTGCACACTAGGCATGAGCAGCAGCATCTAGTGTATACTAGGCACGTGCAGCAGCATTTCTAGTGCACACTAGGCACGTGCAGCAGCATTTCTAGTGCACACTAGGCACGTGCAGAAGCATTACTAGTGCACACTAGGCACGTGCAGCAGCATTACTAGTGCACACTAGGCACTTACAGCAGTATTTCTAGTGCACACTAGGCACTTACAGCAGTATTTCTAGTGCACACTAGGCACAAGCAGCAGCATCTAGTGCATACTAGGCACGTGCAGCAGCATTTCTAGTGCACACTAGGCACGTGCAGCAGCATTTCTAGTGCACATTAGGCACGAGAAGCAGCAGCATTTCTAGTGCACACTAGGCACGTGCAGCAGCATTTCTAGTGCACACTAGGCACGAGCAGCAGCATTTCTAGTGCACACTAGGCATGTGCAGCAGCATTTCTAGCGCACACTAGGCACGTGCAGCAGCATTTCCAGCGCACACTAGGCCCGTGCAGCAGCATTTCTAGCGCACACTAGGCACGTACAGCAGCATTTCTAGTGCACACTAGGCACATACGGCAGCATCTCTAGTGCACACTAGGCACGTACAGCAGCATCTCTAGTGCACACTAGGCACATACGGCAGCATCTCTAGTGCACACTAGGCACGTACGACAGCATCTCTAGTGCACACTAGGCACGTACGGCAGCATCTCTAGTGCACACTAGGCACGTACGGCAGCATCTCTAGTGCACACTAGGCACGTACGGCAGCATCTCTAGTGCACACTAGGCACGTACGGCAGCATCTTTAGTGCACACTAGGCACGTGCAGAAGCATTTCTGGGCTCAATGGAGCGAAACAGAGACAGTTTTGAGTATCAAATGCTACTGCGAGTGCCTTTAATTCGCAGAAATGCTGTCTAGGTAGGCAGCACACTAGATTTTAAGACACCGCCATAATCCCTATCTGTGAGCTATGTGCTAATTGCTAGCTGTCATAATGCACGACAACTCACGCGAGCTTCTCTCGTTATATTCAGATTTTACATTCTGTTGTGGATTTCTGTGTGGAATAAACTCTACTTACGATCTCTGCAGTCAGGATAATGAGTTTACAAGAGGTGAAATGATCGACAGTCCCATTAGCTTGTGTGTATGTGTGTGTTTGTGCTAACACTTCTCACCGCGGCGGTGACGTCAGAGTGTCTTAGAGCGACACCTACAGCGCTGGAGGAGCAACTGCACAATCTGTGCACTATGAACACTAAACCATCTTTACGCACATGTAACAGGCATAACATGCTTGTAAGCATAAGGGCTATAAAGTAAACCGCTGTTTATATTTTATTCTATTTTTATTTAGCTTTTTTCACACCCTGAATATTGTGTATTTATGTGTATATTATGTTGGCTACATTGTGTACCAGTATTTCAAGTGGTGCTGTGGTCTAAATATAGTGCAAAATATTCCACTTGCATCTCTTCCTTAAAACTTAAAGTATCAGTTTTAATTTATTTGTTGTTGTGTTGTGTCTACTGTATACTGAATGTCTACAAAGCTGAAATGTTGTGAAGCATGCACATAAAGACTGGTTCACAATGCCACATTTCAAACATTTCAAACACTGTGTTTCTGTGGCACTTTAAACATTCCTCTGTTTGTTTTCAGCGACCCCTCCAGCCCGACACAACACAACATTGATTTAACCAATGGTGTGATTTTGGGGCAGGACCAGAGTCGGTGCCAGGATGAAATAAATACGTGGGGGGCATTTGGAATTTCAGAGGGGGCCACATTTTGAGAATGATAAGTGCCTCCAACCACGCCCAACACAACCACAACAGACAACGCACAATGTCTGTGCAAACTAAGTGCATATAAATGCATATAGATAGCCTATACAGAATCATTATTTATATAAAACAGTCTCTGTGATAGCTAAACTTAATGATTTAATGTCATTATACATACGTCAGAGAGAGAAGGAAAAATGACAATAATTGGCTCCTCATCCTCGTCTCCTCTTCATCTCTGACACCCAAGGACGCTCTCAACCCTCACCACACATTTTGTAGTACCGCACATGTTGTGTAGCATTCCTGTTACCGTTATCACTTTTGGGAGTGAAGAGCAGTCCTCCCTTTGGTTGGTGAATGTCCCTAAAGCACAGCTTCCACGTGTCTCCTCATTTTGCACTCTGCAATAACGGTGCACCTCCTTAGATTCAATTAATGCATGTCATTTGGCAGGACCATGCACAGGGCCCTCCATTGTCTTCACTGATCCTGGAAACTTTCATCTCGACCAACAGAGCAATTTGTGAAAATGAAATATTAAAAATGTGCACCTGATGAACCAAGCAGTGATTGTGTAAAATAAATAGATAGTTCTACACAAAATTATTGCAAAACAATATGTAACTGTGTAATTAATTAGATTAAATGTGTATAAACATTTCCAGAGAGGTAAATTTCAAATGTTTATAAAGATATGCACAAATATAATGAAGTAGCACTGATGAGCAGCACTATACAGTCACATTTCAGCACCTCGCACACGGACAGCAACTCTCTTAAGTAACACTTAAATTATAATAATTTAATTATTTATCACACATATATACAGTGAAATTCTTTTTTTCACATATCCCAGCTAAGCTGGGGTCAGATTGCAGGGTCAACCATGATACAGCACCCCTGGAGCAGATAGGGTCAAGGGCCTTGCTCAAGGTCCCAACAGTGGCATGTTGGTAGTGCTGGGGGTTGAACCACTGATCTGCTGATCAGTAACCCAGAGCCTTAACCGCTGAGCCACCACTGCCCCTGAAAAAAAAAGCTTCTGTATAAAATATATAAAATAAAATATAAAGGCTCTTAACCATGTAGGGAGTCAAAATTCAAAACACACCATATAACTATCCTATCTAATCCTTCATAGCAGTCAGTTCAGTTCACCAAATCATACCCACATATCAGACTAACCTGAAATAATGCTATGCAACTGCTATGACCTATAGTCCTTAACACATATTTGTAAATGTATTCCTACACTCTTAGAAACTTTAGAGTTCAAAAATGAATCTTTAGCCATTGAAAAGTTTCAAAGTTGGACTAATGGGTGCTATTATGATCCCTTGGTTATTTGGCATACCGTTTTCAGTTCTTTTTAGAACCTTTTGTGGGGAAAGGGTGCATATTAGAACCTGGCCTGTTGCCAAGGTTCATCAATGAACCTTTTCTAAGAGGATTTGACTACTCTTTTGTTGTTGCTGTTGTTGTTGTTGTTGTTGTTGTTGTTGTTGTTGTTGTTATCATTATTAGGCCTATACATTATCATACATATTATACTTTCATTAGTGCCATTACACATATAAATAGTTTTGTAAAAATGTTTATTGCATGCACAAACCATTTAACGGGGGAATTCACTAATATGAATTGCGCCTGGTAAATGTACAATTTATTGCACGCAGTCTCTGTGCAGGTTTAGCGACACATTCACTAGAGGAATTATGCAGATCAGACAGCACAAACGCGCCCACCAAAAGTGTGCAGAACGCAATTTGCACGCGCAATTCCGATTTTTTTGGCTGATTCTGGGCGCTATATAGCGGAGGATGCCGGAGACTAACCAATTTGACCCATGCATCTAAATCCATACGCTTTTCTCCATCGTTTTATCTTTATTTGATGAATTACTTGCTGATGTTATTTTTGGGAAAAGTTCACAAACATCTCTTAAAAAAAAAAAAAAAAAAAAAAAAAAAAAAAAATCATAATCAAATTCATTTTACCGCCTACTTTTATTCGCTGTAAATTGCGGCAGGGAATTTTTGTGAATGAAATACAATCTACAATTAGTCTAATTTACATAGAAAGGAGGGCATATTTGCATGGAAAGGAATTGCATTTCAGATTAT